>NW_026854260.1:0-287741 GCF_026571515.1 Ruditapes philippinarum | reverse complement strand
CACATCTTTTGGAATTTTGCCAATAAAGACCTGTTTAAAATAATTAATGACATTATAATAATAAAACAACAATTTACACGAGAGTAAAATTATATAATTCTTAGTTTTAATCATTTTAACATTATCCCATTTTCCCTTTACCTGACAAGTAAATACACAATAGTTAAAACTTACAATCCCCCCCCCAATCTAAATATATTCTGAAATTCAGAGAAAAAAGTTAAACTTACCTCATGCCCTGGGCCAGGCTGTGTGCCTTCCCAACCAGGTGGAGGTCCACCATACTTTCTTTGACCAGTAGTCACATCTAAAGTGTATCCAGATTTATCAAGTATTTCCTGAAATCATGTTTTGAAAAATCATGTCTTTATCTTGCAAAATACTTTAATTTTCCTTTAAAGATTTGACCTTAAAATACTATTTTCTTAATATTCAAAGCTGTTTATTTCTGGTGCCCTGCTATAGGTTCCAAAAAGTACCTTGCAGGTCATAAATCTGAAACATCATTTTGCTTTTTCTGTTCTATGCTAGACCGGTCAGTGATTTAGTTATTTTGTACAGAAGTCATAAAACAACTTTGTTTACATTTTGCTACCTTTACTACAAATTATTTCACATTCATTTCCAACACTTCCTTTTACCAGTGATAATAAAATGATATGCTTATATCCATTAATTAACACATACTATTTGTCTCTTCTAAACAAAAAAAAAAACAGTTTGTTTCAGTGAAAATAATGCAAACAATAAACTCTATATTTGTTAAAATGATTTTTTTTCATGAACAAAAAAATAACAAGCAAATTCGTTGAATTTATATCCCCCGCCGAGTACTGGTTATTATTAACACAACAACTGAAGACATTTATAAGGCTTTAATTATATATTAATCATGGCATAAACTGTAATATTCTTTGAACTTGTAACCTTGTACCTTCAAACAAGAAGAAGTTTTCACTATATACATATAAGGAAAATCTATGACCCCCTGGAGTGGGGCCAATTTTGACTCAAGGGCTAAAATTTGAACAATTTTGGTAGAGGACCTATAGGTTATATCATATACCAAATATCAAAGCTCTAGGCCTTGTACTTTCAGACAAGATTTTTAAATTTTGCATTTTTGAAACTCCTTTTCAGGCCCTGTGACCTACTTATGCAACAGACCGGAACCATTTGATCAACTTTGGCAGGGGATCACCCTAGGATCATTCCTGTAAAGTTTGGTTGCTGTGCAGTCATTTGTTTCTGAGGAGATGTTGTTTAAAGAAATTGCTGACGACGCACGACGACGGACGGTGGGGGATCACAATAGCTCACCTAGATGTAAAAACATCTTAATCTCCAGACTTCATTGCCATTTTCAAGGCATCAAGAAGGGATCTCACAATTTTCAAATAAGTTGAAAATTGCAAAATTTTACCAAGTCAAGGTCAAGGGCAATAACAATAAGTTACATGCGACACAAGTTGAAAATTACAAAATTTTAATAAGTCAAGGGCAATAACTCTAAAAATACTAAAAATATCCAGATGAAAATACCCAGGTGCACAACTACACATACTGATCAACATTCCTGTAAAGTTTCATGACTCTAGGTCAAATACTTTTTGAGTTACATGCGACACAAGTTGAAAATTACAAAATTTTACTAAGTCAAGGGCAATAACTCTAAAAATACTAAAAATATCCACATGAAAATACCCAGGTGCACAACTTCACATGCTGATCAACATTCCCATAAAGCATGGGTGCAAGTTAAAAATTTTGAAAAACCTGAACTATTTGTTTGGGGGCCAGGGGGCCGCAAGGGCCCCCGGTGGGTCCAGGGCAACGACCGGCCAGGGGTCCAGGGGGCCGGAGGCCCCCGGAAGCTCCTGCATTATAGCACATTTGAAAGCCTAAAATGCAATTCCCTTGAATGATTACATGCCAGATAACATACATACTGTAGTATAGTATTTTCACTTAAATATTGCTCACATAATTATTTTCTTTTCTCTCTCTCTTTCTTAATTATATAAACAAAAACATTTCAACACAAAAAGAAATGTGCATTCATATATTGTTTCCACTATTTAATATTGTGGTTCCAACAGTAAAGAGTGATAAAAACAAACCAATATATAAATAAATTGAAAATTGAGTTGATTTGTACCGAGTTTACGTTTTAATTAGGGCTGAGCTGACCCTGATTCCATACAAACAATAAATTGTTTTCAAAAAAAATAATTAAAACAAGCCTGGTTATGTTTCACAGTATGTTTGTTTTTCATATGGTTTGGATCGTCTGCGTGCATTTAATTATTTTTTTCCCGCTGGATCAATACTTGATCATTGATGGATTTTCTACATACAGTGCAGAAAGCTACGCCGGGAACGTCTGGCTTTTCCAGCCAGTTTCCGTAGTTATCCCCGTTTCGATCACATACAGACAACCATTCCCATCTCCATTTATTTTTTGAGGTCTTCTCGATATCTTTTGTATTAAATCCTTCGTGTAGAAACTTCATTTTGACTAACAAATTGTACATTACTTTCTGTTTACATATTACTCTGTAGCCGAATCGGTAACGAAGCCGCTTTTGCATTGGATGATTATAATTAGCGCGCCAATCTAAATCGTTGTAATAAAGTCACGGATAAAATTGCATGCCGGGATTAATAATACATGTTTTCGTAAACATCTCGTATATCTTCGGAAACTATCGGCAGTTTCCGCGAAAGTTTACTATTGACGCTATGAGAACAACCGTGAGCATCCGTATGTTATATAGCGTTCTCGATTATGAACTTCTAATCGGTGGTACTTCTCAGTTTGAAAGATTAGACCCGCACCATGCCCCTCCAAATATCTCAACGGATTTACGCGATTCGCAAAAATGATCCCTCCGGCACGTGAAAAACCGGAACTTCCGGCACATGCCGGAAAACTTGCACCCATGATAAAGTTTCGTTGAATTCCAGCCATTAGTTGCAGAGAACTACTCCGGAAACGAAATTCGGACGTTTTACTAAGTCAAGGGCAATAACTCTAAAAATACTAAAAATATCCAGACGAAAATACCCAGGTGCACAACTTCACATGCTGATCAACATTCCCATAAAGTTTCGTTGAATTCCAGCCATTAGTTGCAGAGATCTACTCCGGAAACAAAATTCGGACGTTTTACTAAGTCAAGGGCAATAACTCTAAAAATACTAAAAATATCCAGACGAAAATACCCAGGTGCACAACTTCACATGCTGATCAACATTCCCATAAAGTTTCGTTGAATTCCAGCCATTAGTTGCAGAGAACTACTCCGGAAACAAAATTCGGACGGACAGATGGACGGACGGACGGACAACACCAAAACTATATCCCCCTCCCGATTCCATCGGCGGGGGATAACTACCTAAACTTTAAGGACTACTTAAAACTGAATTCAAACATATTCTGAATGTTTATAAAAATATCTGATCTACAGCAAAGCAATAATGAATAAATTTGAGTTCCTTTCAAGATTTCTACAAGTTGAAAATTTCAGTTCAATTCATAAAATAAGTGAATTATGTGTAAGAGGTTGAAAATGCACATCATTTAAACTTATACAACAACTTACCTTTAAAGAGGTTGAAAATGAGTATGAGGCCATCCTTAAAAAAATGTTTGTTTGCAGTAACGCGACCGACTCACAAAATTTGCCCCTACTCAAATTTTTTTTCATGGTCTGGATAAAAAAATTATTTTTTTTGAATCAGAAAATTATGCCTTGTGCTTTGTTTTCGTTCTTTTAAAGGTAAATAGAAGAAATAAAATGTAGTTCTTATTAAATTAGAATTCAGTTATCAATTTATTAATTGTTACCAAATTATCAAAGCATATATTGTCCAGCATTTTGAAATTCCATGTTTATTTGGGAGTACAGTTCAATAAAAAAAAAAATAATAAAAAAATAAATCGACCTACCTACCCACCTTGAAAATTCTGGGTCGGGTTACTGCAAACAAACATTTTTTTAAGGACGGCCTGATTTAATGAAGTATTTACCTTAATTTTATCTGGATCTGGACCTTTGGGTGCAGCATTTGGTCCACCACCTTTACTTTTTTGTCTGAATGTTTTCATCTGACCACAGAGGAAAGCACTTTTGTTTGTCACATGTTCAAGACTACTCTCAGTAAACTGTTGAAGTACTTTGACAGCATCATCTGGGTTGAATTCTTTCAGGGCATCCAGGGCCCTTTCATCAAGTTCTGAATGTGAAAGTTTGCCTGAAAATGGAAACGTAAAAGTTTATAACTTGAAAATTGTATCGAAGTACACATTTCAGTCAACTTTAATATTTATGCCTGGGATCAAAAAATATATTCTGGACAAGTAGCTTCAAATTTCTACTTCACCTGCATTTTGTGCATGATTACCAACATAAACTTTGTCAATACCAGTGGACAAGTGGAATTTTCAATCCCTGCAAGATTATTAACAGCAGCTGATACAAGTTAACCATTAGTTACTGCTACACTAACACATTACATAAATTAAATAAACAGAAACACTCAATTATACCATAATTAGCAAAATAATCAAATACACCCACTGACTGTCTCGGTATGAACTAGAGTTGTTTCCCTATCTTCTAGTTAAATCTATATCTCTAATGCTAAAACAATACAAATGTAGTCGTTTTAAACTGCTATACTGGGGCGCTTTTAATGTCCCATTTTAAAACTTATTACACCGATCTTAGCTTCATCTCAGTATCTATTTCAACAAATCATTTGACATAAAGGTATTTAAATTTACGGTTAAATCTACCACAAGTCAAGACAATTTTACATACGATTTAAACAGGGAGACACTCAACCAGTTATCTTTACTCACAATTCTACTGGTAAGAATAGCCTGTCGTCTATTTGTTCGGAAAGTGTCAATTGGAGTATTGTTCAATTATAAGTACCTGTTGTATAAATGTTTTCTAGCTCTGATGCAACTTTTTTTGAAATGCCATATTCTACCAGGAATTTGTATTCATCAGAGTGTAACAAGTTGTCTTCTTCTTCCTGATCCATTTCGGCTTTTACACCATTTTCAGTCATCTGAAATTTTAATTAAAAAATTTATTTCAAGAAAACAAATTGAAACACATTCATTAATGGTCCAAATATTTAGACGTAACTGCAGATTTGAAGCACTAAACATATGAGTATAAAGTACTTGCAAGAAACGCAGACATATTAGATATATAGTGAAAATTAATTTTGCAGGACTTATATATTTCTTTTATTAACAGTAAAGAACATAGTAAAATGCAGCAGCATGCCCAGAAACGCACAAACGTGCGTTTTTCACGCAGAATATACAATGAGTACAAAAATTTATCGAAGTATGTGCGTCAAAAAACCACATTTTGGCGATGGTAAATGAACTAAATCGCAATAAATTTGTGGCCTGCAACCTATAGGAAAATAGCCAATATAAAGTGGCCGGGAACCTAAAACACTTGACAAATTCTAGCATGGGGGTGTTACGTCATAATACTGTAAATCATGGTTGACAATTTTCTGAAGAGTTAATAGTCAATTATTTATGTTGCAGACTGTTTACCAGTATTTATCTCAAATAATTATGTATGAACCATGCATTGACGACAGAACTAGGGTTTTTTAATCGGACAAAAATCATAATCGATCATCGAAAATAATCGAACCCTTTTCGATCCTATATATCCTATATTGTCTGCATAAGCGTCTGCGTTAAAGCCTGTGCCCATTTATGCCCTGTATTAGTTCTGGCTTCCATAACCCTGTATGTCCTTTTATTTTGATGTTGTGCGACAGTAAAGTTATGGGTCAACCCTATTTGCAAAGGCTACCAGAATTTTGGCAGTTTGTTTGCCGTACATAAAAACCTATTATAATCACTCTTAATTAATCAAATTTGGGTCAAATAAAAATACAATTTGATAATCAAATCAATTTTGAATCAATTCATTTTTGTCTTTAAATGAAACTTCAATGACATTGTGTACCAAACTATTTGTTAGGGAAATATGTAGATATGTTTACCAATAAGGAGTCTTTCAAATGAAATCTCAAGGGACTTCAAGTTTAGGGAATTCTAGCATCTATTTTTAGTAACGGACCATACACTATTTTTATTAAGTGTACGATTTTAAATAAAAACAAATAATTCATGAATCATCACTCAAACAATATAAACCCAACATGTTTTTGGTATAATGTCTGTTATTGAATAAATACACTGTTATTCATAATTGCAAAGTCAGGTTTCCATTTAAAAATAGCATTTGGGTCATGGGTCACCAAATGTCATGCAAAGGTAGCCGAACCTAAATTCTCGCTAGTCACATGATAACAAGCAAATTCGTTGAATTTATATCCCCCGCCGAGTACTGGTTATTATTAACACAACAACTGAAGACATAAGGCTTTATTTATATATTAATCATGGCATAAACAGTAATATTCTTTGAACTTGATAAATATTCAGGGCAATAACAGGGCCATAACTTTGTGTTAAATAGTAAAATCTGGAAATGCCAATGAGATGTATGCATCCTACATAACTAATCATAGGGGTGTAACAATACAGCAAAAACCGTATTGCAATATATTGCCATTTTGCTGAAGCGTATTGCAATATATTGCAATACGTATTGTCGTGTATATGTTTTGATGTAAAGATGGAGTAACATTTATATATTATTATTATATGTATATATTTTTAGTAGAAACTTAATAAAAATGTAAGGAATAAATAGAAAGTAGTGTCACACAATTTGATAAACAAAACTAGTCACGTGTGACCTTTCACATATGGGCCGCTTATGTAAATTATGCGGCCGCTTATTGACTTTTAAGTGTACTAGTTGTCGGATACTTTTATCTTACGTTGGCGCCAACAAAATTTGACAAAGATTTTATGTGAAATTTCTACAAAAATTAAATTAGAAGGCAATTAATTGAAAATGATGATTTTTATAAAATACCGGTTTTCCAAAAATCGTACCGCGGCTCGAAATTTATTTTTTCATATTGCAATATATCGGTATACCGGTAAACCGTTACACCCTTACAAATCAAGGGCCATAAATCTGAGTTATAAGTATCTGACTGGAACGAGGCGACTATATGCATATCTCCTCTTAGTATCCCATAAAGTTTCATTGAATTCCAGCCAGTAGTAGCAGAGAAGTAGCGAGGAAACAAATATTTTTCTATATGGATACTGCATAACTAATCAAGGGCCATAACTCCGAGTTAAAGTGTCTGACCGGAACAAGCCGACGATATGCCCATCTCCTCTTGGTATTGAAGGTTCCCATAAAGTTTCGTTGAATTCCAGCCAGTAGTTGCAGAGAAGTAGTGCGGAAACGATTTTTAGTCTATATGCATACTACATAACTAATCAAGGGCCATAACTCTGAGTTAAAGTGTCTGTCTGGAACAAGCCGACGATATGCGCATCTCCTCTTGATATTGATGATTCCCATAAAGTTTCGTTGAATTCCAGCCAGTAGTAGTTGCAGAGAACTACACCGGAAACGATTTTTACTCCATATGCATATTGCATAACTAATCAAGGGCCATAACTCTGAGTTAAAGTATCTGACCGGAACAAGCCGATGACATGCGCATCTCCTCTTGGTATTGATTATTCCCATAAAGTTTCGTTGGAATTCCAGCCAGTAGTTGCAGAGAACTACTACGGAAACGATTTTTACTCTATATGCATACTACATATCTAAGCAAGGGCCATAACTCTAAGTTAAAGTGTCTGACCAGAACAAGCGGACGATATGCGCATCTCCTCTTGATATTGATGATTCCCCTAAAGTGTTGTTGAATTCCAGCCAGTAGTTGCAGAGAACTACTCTGGAAACAAAATTTTACTCTATATGCATTCTACATAACTTATCAAGGGCCATAACTCAGAGTAAAAGGGTCTGACCGGAACAAGCTGACGATATGCGCATCTCCTCTTGATATTGATGATTCCCATAAAGTTTCGTTGAATTCCAGCCAGTAGTTGCAGAGAACTACTCCGGAAACGAAATTCGGACGGACGGACGGTCAGATGCGCACCTCCTCTTGATATTGATGATTCCCATAAAGTTTCGATGAATTCCAGCCAGTAGTTGCAGAGAACTACTCTGGAAACGAAATTCCGACGGACGGTCAGATGCGCATCTCCTCTTGATATTGATGATTCCCATAAAGTTTTGTTGAATTCCAGCCAGTAGTTGCAGAGAACTACACCGGAAACGATTTTTACTCCATATGCATATTGCATAACTAATCAAGGGCCATAACTCTGAGTTAATTGCTAGAAGAAATTTTTTTAAAGTTTTAACTATATACATATAAGGAAAACCAATGACCCACGGGGCGGGCCTATTTTGACCCCAGGGCTATAATTTGAACAATCTGGGTAGAGGTCTACCAGACAATGCCTTATGCGAAATATCTAAGCTCTAGGCCTTTTGGGTCTTTACAAGAAGGTATTTTATGTTTTTACTATATGTACATATTGTGAAAATCAATGACCCCCAGGGCGGGGCCAATTTTGACCCCAGGGCTATAATTTGAACAATCTTGGTAGAGGTCTACCAGACAATGCCTTATGCAAAATATCTAAGCTCTAGGCCTTTTGGGTCTTTACAAGAAGATTTTTTTAATTTATTCTTATAATTCCTTTTGGTTGCCATGGCAACCAGACTTCTGCATGGAATGAAATTCTTTGAACAACTTTGGAAGCCCTTCACCCAAGGATCAATCCTGCCAAGTTTGGTTGAAATTGGACTAGTGGTTTTTCACAAGAAGATTTTTCAAGTTCACTATATAATCTTTATAACACACACAAACAAACACACAGGTGAATCGCTATATGCCACCGCATCGCAGATGCTGCGCTGGCATAAAAAAATCCCTGCAAAAATGAAGTGTCAAGTGCTTCAGTTTTTCATGCAATCCGTTGCCTTTTGTGAGAAATAACATTAAGTTGTGATTTACCGGTAAATTCAAACCAACTCCAAAAAGTGTGTTGATTTGTGCTATAGGAAATTTGCCAATTAGGGAAAGACTTCGCACAATCCGGTCGATGTAAAAATGTAAAATAAAGAAAGTGCGTGGTCTTTCAATGGAGAACGACTTATTCATTAAAGGAATGGTGCTCCTGAAACATTTATATTGCAAATTTGTCATTTTTCTTATACCATTCTGGTATAAAAAAAATGACAAATCTTATTTTCGCGAAAATCGCTTATTTTTGGTATCCATCTTTACCGATTTTCAAAAATATGGCATATTTTTGAAAATCGGTAAAGATGGATACCAAAAATAAGCGATTTTCGCGAAAATAAGATTTATTTATGAAATAGTGCATTTATCTGTTTAAATAATTATGTTCATTATAGATTTATGCATAATTGAATGATTTTACATCAAATGAAAATTTCAGAACAAAAAAAAGTTAAAAAGTGAAGTTGGGAGCCGAAAATACCATCGTACGCAAATAGCTGAAATCGCTGCGTATAGCGAAAATAAGAATGGGTCTACGAAAATAAGATTTATTGATGATGAATTAAAAGTATTTTTGTTGTTAATAAATGATTATTGTTAATGAATTAAATAATAAAGAATGTTTTGTTACGAAATATAAGACGTTTATTCGGTATATTGGATCTTATTTACGTAGAAATAGTATTTTCATTATTATATTTGGGATATTAACCATATTTGCCGCACAAACTTCTTACATTTTATTACAAAACATTTCATTCTTTATTAGATCTATTTCATTCATACGGGGAAGTCAAAGACCGGGCCCGCGAAGCGGGTCCGGGCTTTGGCTTGCCCGGCTATAGACTACACGTGTATATTTAAAAGAAAATAAAAAAACAATTAAAAATATATATAGAATTCTATACCTATCAATGAAATTTTCAGTGTCAGTTCTAGTCGGGCGCAGCCATTTACAATGAAACTCAATGATAATAGGCGGGGTATTCCGATAACAGAACAAATCTCAACTTTTCGGATCAATAATAATCGACGAGTGTTCCGAGTGAAAACGGAAGCGGTGCATGTAATACCGAAATATTATGACACCTGACACCTTTAAAACGGAAAGAATGAAAAGATTTTTTTAACGACAACCCTGTTTATAGGCTTTGCCTAATTTCATATTACAAAACATTTAATAACATCAAAACTAAGTTAAATAAAAAATAAATTTTATTTTCGTAGCCAAGATCTTATTTTCGCGAAAATCCGTTTGTAAATACATCTGTGATAATTTGCACACTTTCCGTTTTCCTTTCAGCTTTGCTTCAGGATACACACATCAAACTTGTGTGTCACTGTGTAACGGTACTCTATGAAAGAATGCAGAAAATATAATGCACGTCTCCGGTAACGGGTGAAGAAATGTATACAAGTCTGGCACTGACTAGCCCAAAATGCCGCACTTTGAACAAAGAATTCCGCCATATTTTTAATTCCAGAGCCCAGGTCATATGTAAATAATGTCGCTGCTTCAACAATACATGTCATTCACGCAAAAATGGGTTGCAAAATCGAAAATCATAATATTTGCTACAAAGTTACAGCAGTCTTAACCTTACCTTTTAGCAATTTTGAATAGAATTTAGCAAAAAATGTTCGAATCTTTGTTGTCAAAAAGCAAGGCCAAAAAAGCGTCGGAAAAGGCACGCTAAGTTTCGGGGTTTTCAAATTTGAGCGCACGGAACTTTAATTACGAAAGCAAAATGAAGTATTTTTTCATTATCTCTAAATAACATGGTATTGTATTTTAACATAAAATATTATTTGTAATAAAATATTTTCTCCATTAATTATGTATGATTTGATAATATAGTAACAAGGAAAAATACTGAAAATTAGAGATTTCTTGGGGGGGGGGGGAATCCCGGGATCCGGGATCCGGGATCGTATTAGATATAGAGGGAAAACTAATAAACTATATTTGTGTTGATTATTGTCGTAATGAAAGGCCATTAAACGTTAAGATTTTATTTTTGATTGTATGTAATGAACGTTAAATTAATTTAACTTAGGATATATCGATAAATATATTTACTGTAGAGCTATTTATCAACAAATTTAAATTTAAATGCGGAAATCACAATACTTATAATTATATGCCTAATTAATTGGAAAAATCAAAGATTTATTCTTGAATTGGTCAAATCCCGGGATCACTATATGCTTTAATACGATCCCAGCTTTACTGAAAACTATATTCTTGAACTGGCCAATTCCTGAGATCTCTACTGGCATGCGAGCAGTTCCCGTACAAAAATCATAGTTACTTAAACATTATTTTTTATTACGCTCACTCACCACAATTTGAATGTTACACATCATTATTCAGCTCGTCACACAAATCATGGAAATTCCATCATGTTCTAAACATAGAAAAACCCTTACTTATGAGGCCTCATATGGGGTACCGAAATTATCCATTATTTTGTATGAAGAGAAGTAGTTCCCGTACATAAAATCTAACCCATTATAATTATACAATTTTATTATATCGGACCTATTTTTCATTTACAATTGTTGAACAGACCATTATCTAAGAGATAAATAGATGTTATTCAGGAAATAGAGCGTAGACTAAACGCGGGTATCAATTACCCGGTACCGTTACCCCAACGCATTCACATGCAATAGCATGCTTGTATGCATGATATTTTACGCATCAAAGCCATAAAATTATTATATACGTTTATTTATGTTTTAATACGATCCCGGCTTTTCTGAAAACTATATTCTTGAACTGGGCAATTCCTTGGATCCCTATATTTTTTAATACGATCCCGGCTTTTCTGGCGGAATTGATTGACAACTTGTGTTTACTTTTTCTTATTCACTCTTGATGCCCAATATACAACGACTTCCATTGCCATTACATGTACTTTCAATATTAAATAAGATTTTGTGTGTGTGACATTCTGAGGTCAATTAATTAACGCTTTTGTCTGTGAAAAAAATACGTTATTTTCAAAGATTTTTTATAACTACTACAAATCAAACTTATTTAGAAATCTCTACAAAAACATTCAAATAATAATAATAATAATAATAATAATAATAATAATAATAATAATAATAATAATAATAATAATAATAATAATAATAATAACAATAATTAAATAATAATAATAATAAAAAAATAATAATTATAACAATAATAATAAAAATACATCGAGAGTAGGTGGTCAATTCCCGGGATTACTATATGTTTAATACGATCCCGGGTCCCGGCTTTTCTATAGGCGATTCCGGGATTTTCACCCCACCGATTTCTAGATATATTTTACATTAGATACAATATAAACCGAAATTGAAGTTGACATGAATTACAAAATTAACTGATTTTCGCGAAATGAATGTATTGCTATAAAGGCATGAATTATACCTACATGCCCGAGAGGCATTGAACAGAATTGGTTCCAAAACAGATATACTGTAAAAAACTTTGCAGACAAAAAAAAAAGCCGGGAAAAGGGTATCTCTCGATTCAGCGATAATCACAACCAATTTACACTCTTTTTGCCCAGGAATAAAGAAAAAGTGCAACATCCCTCACGGTCTCAACCCGGTACGGAATTAGACCCAGCCCGTTGTAGTCTAGAAAGTAGTTCTTTTAAATTTTGAAATGGCCTATTTCAAGTCATCTTAATTGATACTGGTTATATTTTAAGTATATCTTTAGTAATTGTGTACATAAAGTTTCATTTCTGAGTACTTTAAAGGTTGTTTTTGATGTATTTTTGCAGGATTTCATTTCTGGGTGGAAGGTTTCAGGAGGCACTATGCACAAGAATACACACCAGTTACTATTTGGAATAATCTATAGTGATTACAGAAATTAAAAGCTGCAGAAAAACTCCAAGGGCTAATGTATTATTTTTTTGTGCTAAATTTACTTGGACTGCATTGGTGTTTAAAGAAATGGTCATGAAGTTTCGGTACCGGATTTGCTTTGTCCAGAATTTAGCCTTAAATGTGATGGATTTACTATAGGATATATGGGTTGAAAATTCAGTGGGCCGTCTCCTCACGCGGTCACTAGCATCGACTTTAAAGTGCCGATATTAATGATCCAAAAGGACCAGAAAAATGTAAATACGGGGCAACTTTTTACATCTGCCGCACGGCACTGGACACCTGCAGTTGTGAAGTCTGTACACGAGGGTCCATCGAAGGATACTGAAAAAAGTGCACAAAATAGCGGCTTGAGTGGAACTATAAATTTTCAACACTCAACAATTTGCCTGAATCAATAATTCCGAAGGAGCTGAAAAATTTAACATCAACTTTAATCTTCAGCAAAACTGAAGCGGAGAAGACAGTGGCAAAATGGAACAGGGCTCACGCTGTCGGTCGCCATAGTCGCCATATCGGGAATATCGTGGCGCGAAAGCTCATTTGGTTAGACCACTGACTCACTGACTGTCGATAACTCCTGAGGTCCCGGGTTCGATCCTGGGTAACACCCTAGCTTAGGATCTTTCAGAGACCCTTTCAATGTTTTCCACATACCTAGAGGTGTACTGGTAAGAAATCCAGGTAATCCTCGCATGTATCAGTGCTATACACTGGGCATGTAAATGAACTTTCGAAAGGAACTGAAACTTCTGTACATACCAGAGCAGAGGTACAGTGCGAATGACCGTAGAAAAGATTTCATGATCAGTCGCAACGAAAGTGTCCTGCGCCGTCCGGAAACCGAACCAGGATCGTCCGGTCACAGTCCAATGCTCAACTTATTGAGCTAACCGGACAGCTTATAAAATGGGTCCGTTCTTATTTGGTGCAATTAGAATATCCTCGCCTATTGTCCTCATCCGAAGACTGACAGAAAGGACCGAAATGTTGCGAATGATTTTGGTGTCCAGACGGCACCAATTGGACGCTATTAAGATGGCACGATGAATACTTAAAACCATGATCGTTTAAGGACATAACAACCATTCTGGTATTTCTTTGGAAATTAGCAACGACTTGAACCCGCGACATCAAATATACTAAAGTGGGCTGGCTATCTGTCACTATCTTTTGCATAGGAACAGTAGGATGTCTTTTTAAAACATTGCAGTCTCATTATTATAAAAGACTTATAAAACATATAACACAGAATGTGAAAACTCTTGTCAAGTTGGCATCTTAAAAATGTTAAAGAAAAAAAAACACGCGACCAATAATGATATTGAAATTTATTTTAAGGCTTAAAATCGTTAATACTTGTCCATAAAAGATTTACATGGAAGGTTTATAAATGTTTGTATTTTTGTATAGAAAATTATTGATACATTATTTTGCTACAAAAATTATATGAATGTTCAATTTAACAATATAATTTTTCCTAGCTGTAAAAGCACTAATTTCCCAAAACGCCTGTGATATTTTTTCCTACCAAATATTCACCATACGTCCACTCTTTAGCTAAGAAATGCTCACCCGTTATTAATTTCAGCAAAAACGATCGGGAACCCAGCTTAAGTTAATTGAGTTCCCATCTTTTTGTAAAATTAACGGTATGACAGTTAATCTGATAAAAATGTATATGATGATTTTGGGTAATACCTGTTTTATTTTTAGATACGCATCGGGAACCCGAAAGGACTATATTTACTATATACTTACACCTTAAATCCTATGTGTGTGTGTGTGTATATATGTATTTAAGTATTTAAAGCCGAACTGTAATAAGGATTTAGCTTCAAGAAGAGACAGTTGGGATAAATCTACAGAAATGTTTATTAAACTAGTTGCTGTAATGTTTTTGTTTACAGGAAGCAATTTCTTGAAAGGTAATAAAATTCATACATCATTTCTTGTATACGTTTAAGGTTTGAATGCATATAATATAAGATTATGTTTTCCTTATATATAACTTTTGCTTACTTTACAAGAAACATATTTGAATGCATTACCTTATTATTCATCTGATAAACTATACATAATTATGTAAACATGTAAATATAATTTTAACATTATTTATCACCAGCAATTATGTTGTATTGTGGTGACAAGGGGATGCATCGCTACAACAGTACGATACAAGATTGTATAAACGGCATCGTTAAACCGAAAATATTTCTGATTTGTGGGGTCCCTCCGATGGATGAGAAATATGATGTAAATACACATTCCTGTGTAGATAACAAGCTCGTTGTAAAGGGGACATGCGGGTAATAACACTTTGTCTTAGTACATTATTTTTGCTACTCCTTTATACAACTTTCGACAATGCAGTGTACAACTACCCTGGGAGAAGTCAACCGAACGCAATTAAATGTAGAATATCTATAGTTGTTTAGCCCTCGATAGATCGGTGGCAAGCCATCACAAGTTTTAAATTTCTTCCAAGAAGGACCGATATGTTAGATAAAGATAAAAAGAAAAAAAGATATCAGTATGGTAGAACATTAATAAAAAACCAATGCATTAACTGCGGGTAAAGTTGATTTCAATATAAGAGGTATTTTCACATTATGATAAAACTCCTGAGTAAAATATTATCTTATCTTATTAACCTTAACATCATCTTCAAGTTGAATGTAAATTACTTCTCTATTTTATTTTTTAATTTACATCTAAATATCAATCAATATTTTTTATTGACAAACATTCCTGTGCATTGTATGCTCATATTTCACATTTGAAATATGAATTTATTTCGTACAGTATACATCATTTGCAATTAAGGTACAAATCTAAGTGCAACAGTACTTTCACGTTTGTAAGATTGATAATGCACAAACTAATATCTTAATATTAAATAAGTATGTAGGTTAGGAATTGGTAGTATGGGGCAAATTTTTTGATTGCATTAAAACTGTATAGACTTAATATAAGTTCTTCTTTTAACAAAATCACAGAACTTAATACGTTTTTAGGTAGAATAGTATCACAATTGAATCGTGCTCATTTTACGTTTGAATTAAATATCGGTATGATATAAATGTTTGTTTGAATTTTATAATTGGTCGTTCAAGTGTTGGGGATTGGGGGTCAAAGTTCAAGAAGATTAAAATATCTGTCATATTTCAATCAATAACTTTTCTTTTTGTTGCCTATTATGTTACTGCACGAACTAGTAGTTTAATAGATGACAAAGAATGGCATATGAAGTATCATTTTTATTTCAGTATTAAGAAGTTAAGCCGCCGTAAGAAATGTTGTGGGGATGTGGTTTATGACCCCCGGTATCAAACATGTTGTACGAGTAAACATGAGCACCGGATCCACGATCATAAGCAGGAGATAAAGCATGTGTAAGTACACTAGATTTAATCAATATATTATCTCGTTATCTCAATTTGTAAATAATTTGCTCGGGGGACGTTTAACTGTACGAAATCTCAGCTGTAAGAATGAGCATGGAACCAGTCCACTGCCTACAGTTTGCGCATAGCTGGAAACCAATAATTAGACACAATGTAGTTGTCATGCAATCCTACCAATATTATATACAAATGTATGTAATATTTTTCTTGTTTCAGATTCATTTTGTCATTTCATAAGATTAATATCAGATACAAAATAAATACTCTGCGAATATAATAAATAAGATTAGTTTAACGTCATGCTTTGGGTTTACTAGTATTTAACTCGTATCCCGGTCATATGATCAGATTTGGTTCTTTAGTACATGACTAATATGTAAGGCAGGCTTTTACCAACATATAATTTAGTTATAAAAAATGTTTAAACGTTCTTGTCAATTACATCTTCTTAAACGATTGTGTTACTGTTGATTTCTTGTCGATAAAAATGGTCTTTTAACTAGATAAGTTGCTACATAAATTACAGTGTCTATACATAATTGTTGCTTCTAACAGTCTCCCTCACATACAAGAATTACAAAATGTTTTTTTTTTCTTTTGAAACACTAGCTGTTGTAATCTGGAAGCTTACCATAGGAGATCGGCTAAAGCTACATGCCATAGATCAGCGCACAACGACCAGTTCTTTAAACCGAAAATATTGAGGCTGAGGCGGGTGAGCCAGAAAATATGCAAGGAATTTGATCATGGTAGGTTTGGTGCGTCTGACGTGTTTGATATGACAAGGTGCTGTGAGTTAATGTGATTTTATATGGTTCCATATGGTATTTTTATGTATTTTAGTACTAGTATTGTATTTTTTATTTGTTTTGTTTTTATTAGAACTGTCAATGTAATATGGGAAAATTCAATCCTTACTGTAAAAGAACGACCGCTGGTTCAGGAGCATGTATCTGACATGTAATATACAGGCACTTTAGAATTGAAAGACCCTGATGGGATTCGAACCGTCCGTGGCGAGGAGCAAATGATTCAAAATTAGCTTCCTTAGCTACTTGACGGCGCAAATTCTAGCTCCTTGTGGTTTCATAAAGCGCTGTCTGTTTTGTTAATGTATAGAATCTTTACTATAGAACTGGATTAATGGAAAACAAAACCTTCAAGGTTTTTACAAACTAATATCATGAACGATTGGTAGAAGTTATCATATTGTAAATTCTCATATTCATTAATTACAGTGTATAAAGTAAAAGTGAAGAGTCAGGTATGCAAAGGGAATCGACGATGTTTGAGAGTTAGGGTTTCAAGATGGGCATGGCATCCGTTAAAATCAACCAACCTGATGTCGACATCTCCAAAACAGAAGAAACATATGCGTGTTAAACTAGATAAATACAGTGGGAAGAAAAATTTAACAGGACAATTATTTCTCATATTAACAGACAGGAAATATTCAATGAAGAAAGTATTCCGTTTGCGTTTTAGTGAAAATATTTATGCTTTTCCAAAGAATAAAGTCTTGCAAAAGCGAATGTTGTCGAAGATTAGTAAGAAGTGCATGGAAGTGCTGAATATAAATAAATTTGTTTTGTCAAATGGATAGCATGAAATGATCTGCTGAATAAGATATAGTACAACGTTGTACTGACATACAGGTCAGAGGTCGTGAACATTCGTGTGTTATGTCACTAGCACGACAGTGAATATAGTATTTGGAGACTGGCGAAAAAACTTGAGTTGTGAGCCATTTGTGGCTAAATTGTTCGAACTCTTATATTTAAGCAAGATCGATTCGAACTCTTATATTTAAGCAAGATCAGGTCGTTTTCATTCCTTATGAAGCATTACTGTTAAACTCATTGTTTGACTGGCAAGTGAAAACAACGAAGGAAAGATACGCAGTGGACTCGCTCTCAGACAAAGTAAAGAGTTTAAAAGCTTAAATATTTATTGCAACTATGCTGTAAAGGACTGAACGTGAGCTGATATGTTCACCCATGTTTATCCACAAGTAGTAGAGAATTGCGTTAATTCTTTTAATAGTTTTTAAAACTTATAAGAGGGGATTTTTATATATATATACATGTATATATATATATATATATATATATATATATATATATATATATATATATATATATATATATATATATATATATATATATATATATATATATATATATATATATATATATATATATATATATATATATCTGAAACACCGTTTGATACAATGACAATCACCGTTTGACAACGTCTAAGATTGGTATGGATATTAGTCATCCATATTCGTACACATCGAACGTGTGATCTTTAGTTATCATTTATCTGGAATTCCTTGTACATGTATAAGTTATATTTTGGAATGTGGAAATGTTGTCACATGAGTATATAGTTTTGAACTACATGAATTTCTCACTCCTCAAATATGAAAGAACCAGTACACATTATGTATTATTTTTAAGTCCAAATTTATTTGATGTGCATTAAAATATCTTTTATAAACAACAATATATATAAATATATAAATACTGGTATTCGATAATGTTTGATTGTGAAGAAAGGTTGTGATTTTATTTTAACCATTCTCATGTCCGTTTCCCAGAACCTATCATTCCTGGCGTTATGTGACGAAGCATGGTCGCGACCCTTTAGGGCTCATAACTGAGAGATATAATTACACGATTTGAATTGAACGCTATTCGAATTTATATTTCAGGCTATATTAATCATACTTGTATATCGTGCTATTATCTGTGTACAGTATGAAACAAAGTTATAGAAGTATCTCACTATTTATAATTTTAGGTATACGATGATATGTTAACTCAACTTTTAATTTTCGGTGTTACATTTTTTTTATTAAATGATATCTTTACAGTGAATAAAGAAACAAAACTGCTAGTAGTTGATCGTTTTTTGTTATGTATACGAGTATGCCCTTGTTTACCAATGATACTACAGTGCGATTTAAAGTATTAAATATTTTTACATTTTCAATCATGTACATAATAAAAAAAAAAAACACTAGATTTTTTCATGTTGAATAAAATGTCAATGAAATACAGCTATTAGATTATAAATTGATTATGAAAATATGTATTGTTTAACAATGAAATGAAATTTAATTTAGATCTGTGCATGTCAAAATGTTATTCAAACACTCACAGGACAAACTCGCACAAGAACTTAGAAGTTTAGACTTTCCAATTGAAATATAAATTAGGAAGATTGGACTTCCCAACACCGAGGTCTTAATAATCCAAGATTGGACTTTCCAACACCAAGGTCTTAATTAGGCGGGATTGGACTTTCCAACATCGATATATAAATTAAGTGGGTTTTGACTCTCCATCACCAAGGCATTAGTTAGATAAGGTTGGTCTTTCCAACAACAAGATATAAGTTAGATAAGGTTGGACTTTCCAACACCAAGATATAAGTGAAGTAAGATTGGACTTTCCAACACCAAGGTATAAGTGAAGTAAGATTGGAATTTCCAACACCAAGGTATAAATTTGGTAAGACTATTCTATGATTTAAATATCGCGTCCTAGAAATAGATGGTAATTACCTATGTTATTATATAGCATAAATTTAGTCATCCTATGTCGGTGGAATACCATTCAGTAAACAATGTACAGTGAGTGATATTGAATATCACGCTGAAGAAATGTACATATAGTTGTATGACCTCATTGAAAAGCGTAAAATAAAAGTCATTGTTATATATAAATTTCTAAAGAATGTTTTGATGCCTTCGTAAACAGGTGTTAAATAACAGATAAACACCCCTGAGACAGATAATATTTCTTTATTTAAAGCAATACGATAACAGTTAAATGTATTACATTTAAATTATTATTGAAAGTGTCCTACATTGTTTCATGTATCTAAAAATACATAGAAACGCGTTTGGTATGTATCGATGAATTGTAAACGTTCGTGTCTGTCATTGCGTGTTCTAATGATTCTGTACCCACTTTATTTTGCAATATTTAAACCGTACAGAAAACAAATACGAGTAATATTTTTCTTTCTTTAAAATAATCTTCCATATCGAGTAATTTTTTAAGATTTTTTATCTGCTCATAAAATAACAGGGGAAATGATAACTGTAGAAAATCCTATTAATATCTGTAATAGTGATCGTATGGACCTTTCCGGTGTTTACAGTTTTATGTAAATTGGCTAACTTGTTATCCAATCGCTACACTGAGATAATACATAGTCACTAGTTGACCTGGTTTGCACAAAAGAACACGTGCTTATGTTTGTGATACTGTTTGTGAGCAGTTGACCTAGCAATGAATCGAAAAGGTGTGGCTAAATGTTCCGCTAAGTTACACCTCGTGTAAAGTAATTAAAACTTACTACGCGACAGAATTAGGAAACTATATTTATATTCGTTTACACTTAAGAAAACATTTCAATATACATATAGTTTAAAAAGATACAGTATTGGGGGAAATTTGAATTTCTAATCGGGAAACCTGAATTATTCATACTTGTTATGTATTTATATCTTCTTTTTTTAAGACAATGATAACATATCCATCCCGAAATATCCACCTTGTATTTCAAGTAAAAAAACGTCGTTTTAAATAGAAATAGTTTTAATAGTGTCATCTATTCAAAATTTAAGAAAGATGAATGTTTGGAACTTTTGATAAATTGTATATGTAAAAATCTTTTTCATCAATAAATAATAATTTGTGAAAAGAAACTGCTTTTTGTAATTGTTTGTGTTTAATGATGCATGCTAAGATAGTTATCAATATTGTTAGTGTTTTAATAATCGTTTATTCGCGACTATATGAGCCACGAAAAGTCATGTAACGAAGTCATAACGTTGCACAATGACTTTCAAATATACGTAAATGCATAAATTAAGCAATATCCGTATTATACATTTATAGTTATAAAGAGTTTTGAAAGTTTATATGACCCTATATAAACATTAATTGGTTACTAAATTGCAGTGTTATACACCTTTATAAAGTCAGAATCAATTATTATAATCACATTTATTCTAATGACACATTCGTATTGCAAAATTAAAACCCGTTGCTCTTCTTTGTACAATGATGTTTTTTTTTTTACAAATCATGTATAAACAATTTCCTGCACAAAAGTATATTCTTAATCATATTATCAATACAATTTAACATATATTATTAATTTATAACACACACACACACACGCACGCACGCACGCACGCACATATAACTATTCAGTACATACCTAAGCTATCATTGTACTAAATATAAAACTCTGGACGCTAACTTTATAACATTTATTTCGTTGTAATGTACATAATTTTAATTAACATATTCATCGTTTTGGAAGTATATGGTTTTATCGTTATCGCCTGTTTAGGTGTGGTTCATGAATTATATCACAAATAAATTACTCACTGGAAAGCATTACAATACTCGCAATGGCAGAACAGTGTGATGTTAGTGAAATGTTGAAATACCAGCATTATAATTATTAAGGTCCTGTTCCTTGAAATTTGACTAATTTAATGAACAGAATGTTTAATAAAAATTATAAATCTTACAACCACTTTTTCATCCAAGCATTTTGATTTTTTTTATTCTTAAATTAAAACAATAATTTTTGAAGTAGATATATTGCTTTATACACTCTAAGGTCAGATTTAGACTAAATACCATGGCATAAAGTAGGCCAAAAAGAACTTTTGAATTCATATGTATAAATAAGGTAAGACAGAACTTTTCAACGCATTTGTATAAATAAGCTAAGACAGAACTTTTTAAAAACGATTTTACTTGTAATGTATAAATAAGGTAAGAGATAATTTTTTAACACCTATGTATAATTTGATAAGAAAGAACTTTTCAACCACACCTCGCTCGATCTGCTCTTCCCGGTACGTACACGGCGTTGAGAAGGAACTCGGCTTCGGCAGATAATCAACGTGTAAGACGACAACCACTTTTGAAAGCATTTTCACAGACCATTTTCTACCCTCAAATATAGTCTCTGAGTATTAATAAACGCAAGGGTTAGTTCCTTTATCTTTTGAAGCTTATCTGTGATATGCAGACTTCATAACCTCTGATCTTCTTTCAAAATTCCATTTTGTTTAGTCCCGCCGATGCCGATTGTGTTTTCGCTTAGGGCACACGCTTTCTTTCACTTAGGGTCCATACGCAACTTTTCAGAATATTGCCATATTGAAGGCTCCAAGATAACCGCCATATGAACGCATCTGTGGATGTATCTAATTCATAATTTCACCACTTTCATGTTTAAATCTGCTTAAGCCGGTGTTAATCCAGCTAGCACAAAATCAATTTTTTTTTCAAGGAAATAATCTCAAGTATCTCATTCCACACTTAGTTATTACTCAACACTAATAGCTCAGGTCACATCACATTATTATTTTGGTGTAACATAATCTCATGATGTACGTTGGAAACCCATATTTATCTGTGACTTGGATTGAGAATTGGGTTACTTAGAAATATTAAATTTCTTTTACCGCGAATACGTAGAGAACGCATGTATTATTCTTTTGTTCGGCGGCCACTTCTTGAATATTCTGATGTAGTCTTGGATAACTTAACTGAACAACTAAACAAGGAGGCAGTACACAGTTTCGGTTGTTTAGTTTCGAGTTGGCCAGGGTCAAATTTACAAATAAGAGACAGTTTTGAAATTGAAGTGGATATTTGAGGTTCTAAATGTTTAGAGTTACTATATTTCAATGACTAGTATTGTGTTTCAGTTATTTAGTAAAATTGAATTTAGTGGCATTGACCCTTGCATTTGAAGAGAGTACCTGTCGGATGCGAATGTGTGGTTTTTGGAGCTAGCCGGTGAATCAGCTCTTCAATTTAAAGGGTATGCAGAAGACTTAGAATAGTGAAAAAAGTAGGTGGATGGCACCCTGTTTGGATGTTATTTTCAGATTGTGCATTGTTTAAGAAGGAATATAAACACTATAGCTTGTGATTTAATTTTTTGACGTTAATATATTTTTGTATTTTGCGAATAAGGATAATCCGCTCTATTTGTCGTTGATTTTCGCGACCAAAACAATGAAAAACACAGGGCTATGTGCCAGAAAACTAGAAGGTGGACATGTATTTTTAATTGTTTGCTGTAAGATACATATGTATATGTTAAATATGAAATGCATTTATTTCAGGTGTGTGATTACAGACTTGTGTGTGAGGTTTTGATTGTGGCGCAGTCAGTTGTTTGCCGAGAAGCCTTGAAAACTGTGTATTGCCCCCAAGGAAATATAATCCGTTCAAAATGAAGCAGCTACATGTAAATAGTCGCAGGCTATACAAAACTGTGTAACATTAACACACTCATCATTAAGCTCGAATGGGAATCGTTAGAAAGTAGAACAAACAAACACAAATAAAGCTTATTATATAAAATGAAAAACCCAAATATCACATTCTTATGATTCAAATTTGCCATCTCCTTCCAACAAAGAACATATAACCTAGCCTAGACATATTGACGATTTAACTCCAGTTGCAACCAGAACAAATTTATACTCAAATCTTTTCTACCTTCTACCGTTCACACTCTTCCTGAAACATTTAGATCTAGTCCCACTGTAAGTTCCTTAGTCCAAAATAAATCAGAATACCAAAAGACCACTAATTTACACAGTCTTGCATTGGAAGATGAAAGTATTCTCTTGAGCCTCTTAAGTTATTTTTTATTGATGGTTGTATGCGACCAAACAATGAGTCTTTTAAATGTAGAACTAATATCATTTGCAATATCTTTTATGTAAAGACTACATCTAAATATAAATTGTTTGACATACCTATTTAATATGTTTTCATAAACTTTAACTCATTTTAAGTGCCGTTGCAATTTAATGTTTTAAACCCAAGAACAGTTTAAGGAGAATATAAAACTTTCAATGTCTAACATTTTAAGCCTCCATGACGGTAATCTTGAACAATCTTATCTCTAAATATTTTCTGCCTTATTATCCCACAGAATGTTTAACAAGAGCTTATGATATTTTGGTCTGGATTTTGTAACACTGAAAGAGGACAAATAAGTTTTGACACTGCAAGATGATGATACAAATGATGATATGATGATATGATGATGATGATGATGATGATGACTAAGAGAAGAAGGACAATAACAATTGTTTGCAGTTTAGAAAATTACAAGTGAATGATGATTATGATTAATTGGACGATGATGATGATGATGATGATGATAATGATAATGAAGATGATTATGATGATGATTCTTTGATTATTTTTTTCTGGCTTTGACGATGAAAAATTTATGATGAATGAAAACGATGATGTTAATGATAATGATGGAAACATAATGATGATAAAGGGGAATGGTTTTTGTTTTAATCAATACGATGTGAATGGTTATAATGATGACGAAGATGTCATTATAACACGACTCTGAAGATACAAAAAGATAATGCAAGTGATGATTATGATAATGGTGATAATATTAGGATGATTTGCTATAATCTTTCTCATTATAATAAATATTTTATTATTAAAGATATGCTTTGATCATCCTTGATTAAAATATTTTATCTCTGAAATGTACTGGAATCTATAAAACTATTACTGAATATGCCTTATCTGAATAAAAGAGTGAATAAACTATGTCTTGACCTATAACAGGTCAAGTTTAGTTGGTCTTTTCTTAAAAAAAACTGCAAGGTTTTTAATAACACTATACATTTATATTGTGACCGCCCATAGGTTGTAGAATTTTAAACATAACATATCTGCTTTGTACAAAGTCAAAACATGTTTATTTATATATTTTTAAAGAAACAGAAAGTCAAAATATGTTTATTTTTATATTTTTAAAGAAACAGAGTATCAATAAGTATCAATATTTTTAATTATAAATTTGAGCATAGTATATATTTTTAAACTTGATATTAGGATGTTGATGATGGTTAGAACGCTGGAGGGGAGAGTGATGATAATTCTATCATGGTGAATAGTATTAGGATGATAGTGATGAGCGCTAAGAGGCAAAAGATTTTTTGAGGCCCAAACTGGGTAACTCCGTTTATTTCCCTGTAACAGGTTAGAGTGAGTTTGGGTCATCCCTCTAACACCTTACATATTTTGTATATATGTACAGCATTTTTAAGTAAAAATAGGATAGTGTCCAGTAAGCAACTTACTAAAATCAACATATTATTCTTTGAATTGCGCGTTTTAAAAATATCATATTGTAGATTTTTTTGTCAGTAAACAGTTCTAAATCTACAAATCTCCGTGTTCGTTGATAAAATCTTTAGCACATCTGATTTCTCTATTATAGAGTGTTGGGATGACAAAATATCTATTTCCAGATAAACAAAATCGGATTATAAAATAAAGGCATGCTTAAAAGTTATTAGAACTGCAATAGCTATACAAAATGTGTCTATAAATGCCATATATACTTTTAAAACATCAATTCAGAATGCATTTATAATATTACTAATTATCATTACACAAAACAGTTTTCCAGTGTTAAAAAACATAATCAACATTAAACAATGTGTTTACTAGCTTTTATAACATTTACTTTGCTATGTCACGGTTTAGATGCTCAGCACATAGACTTATAATAGAAGGTATATTTAGGAATATTGACAGAGATCAGATAATTTGTTTAAAATGTAACATGAATGAAATTGAAACATAATATCATTTTTTTACTGGTTTGTCCATTTTGTAGGGAATTAAGGCATAGTAATGCTCTTGGTCTACTTTAAATAAATTTATATTCTTAATGAAAAATGAAGCATGGAATTGTTAATAGATTATCAAAGTATATCTACTTTGCTAATGTATTACGTGATAGAAAGAATAATTGATTGCTTTCATATACTGATACTATTATTTACAAACATGTATTGAAATACAATGTATCTGTAGTTCTTTACAATATAAAATTGTTAATGTAAAAATAATTTGTATTCATTGACTACATACTTTTCTCATATACTATTTGTAACCGTCATTTGGTTTGTGGCAACGAACATTGTAAAATGTTTATGCCTTTTGAAATAATATCTTGAATCTTGGTATTAAACCGTAATAGTCTACTCGACCTCCGCGTCACTCTATAATTATCCTAATTGAGCTTGTCATTTCTAAAATAGCTATGGAATACTATATTATAACAAGATTAACGGTGTATAAGTCGAACACGATAACGTTTACATTATTAAGTCATACGGGTTGTGCAAGTTCTTCAGTTATTGCGATTTTATTGCAATATATAAGTATTAAAGTGAATACGGATACGTAAATACACGTAAAGCGTAGTGGTTAGAGTTTAGATTATGAAGATCACAGGTTATAAAAAATGTTCTTCAAGTTTAAATCTGCAATTGTGCACATTTTTTGAGTATGGTTTTTACTTTAGAAAAAAAACAAAACATTTTATTGTTAAAGTGTCTCACGTAACTTTTCATTTTCTTTTTTATAAACCTGTAATTCATTTAATATTTCGCACAGTTTAAATATGACAGTTAAACAAAATTTAATGTATTTGATTTTTGTACTGCCATTGAACAGATCGATTAGTATTATCAATTTTATTTTGTTTGAAACGCCAAATTTTAAACAATTTGGCTCATTTGTATATAATATATATTTTCTTCCATTAATCATTTATCAACCTATTCACGACTATGTTGTCTTTAATTCAACCTGTTTCGTGCGAATGTGTGTGTAGCTAAATGTTCTCAAATTGCATTGTGTGAATAAAATGCATAAGGAACTAAAATCCAGTTCGTTGTGAAAAACCTATGAACAAAAAGATTAGAAAAATGCCCTTTTCAGGATTCGACCGGGTCTATACACTCACAAGGCGAACTCTACCACTGCGCTACTATGTTCAACAAATAACACATGAGTGTTTGTTTAGATGGTACAAGATTTAGGCGATACATAGTATACTTTATAAAAGAATTATTGACACTCCTTTGTCAATACATACAGATAATGAAAGGAATAGCGAATTCGAGCTTTTTTGTGTAGTATATACAACCGAATGTATATTTACATTTTGTAAAATTTAACTATTTTTAATGTTTAAGTTACTTTATAGAACATAAAAAAACCATTAAGAAAGCCCAACAATGTTGCAGACTCGGTTTGATTGAGCCGGTTTATGAACGGTACTGAAAAGTGCAAATTACCGTCCACGCCCTCTAGCACCGGCTAAATCAGAATTCAACATTTAAACATGAAAATTGTGAAATTTTGAATTTAGAAAAGAAACATCCGCAGATGTATTCATACGGCGGCTATGTGACATGGTAGTACCATTCCATGAAAAACGGCGTATGGTCTCCAAGTAAAAGAATGCAAGTGCATTAAACGAGAAAACAATGAGCGGAACTAAATAAAATGGAATTTGGAAAGGGGGTCTTTTATTATTTAGTCTGCATATCACAGTCAAGACGTCAAAATGTAACTTTAAAAAAGAAGGCAATATATCCTAAGGGTGATTATAAAGTACTCAAATAGTAATACTGAAACCACCTAAATTGAAAGTGCTAAAAAGAACATGTGAGTTGATATCGGCCATATTCTTGATTAGACGCCCTCTTTTTTCTCCACCAAATAATTAGTAAACCTTACAACCTGCAATCTATGTATTTGTTACAAGATGAGAACGTTTAATTTTTCTTGCTCCAAATCCTTAGTATACGCGGTAAGGGACAAACATTCCATTTCCTAACTCTTCCCTAGCATTGTAGAATATTTCTCTACATTTAAAGTCAGTTAATTCACATGAAATATAATATAATTATATTTCTTTCTTGATAATCTATTTCTATAGCATAAGTTTTTAAATAAAATTCTAAATAACAAAGGTGTAAAACGTTTTACACATTTGCGTTCTCTTTATTAAATCGAATCGTTTTGTTGACATTTGAATGAAGATTCGAAATTTATTATCTTGTAACGCTTTGATTTAAAATCAGCGGTTGTAAAAGGTATAATTTTGTATTTTGTATCGAAATGGCTAAACCATTTTGTTGAACTTGATTTTCTACCCGTGTAATTGAATAGATTTGTATCGAGTTGGAAAAAAGCGTTGCATTGTATTTATTTATTGTACACATGGGTATATTTGCCGTTATTTCTTAATTATTATCTTATATTTTTCAATTATTGATAGAATGTCATGCGTCTGTAGTAATTTAACTATTACCTTACGGTTATAATTTTCTATAGGATTGCCCTTTCTGTGGCAAATTATCATAATCGGATTATGTCAGATGTAGTCCAATCTTTTTGGCATCTTAAACATCCTCGTCCGGCTTTCCGCTGTCACCAGATATCCGACACATTCGACGTCCACATTGAGCAAGTTTATCTTTTTTTTATCGTGAGCTGTTTTCAGCTCAGCCTTAAATTTGGAAATTTCATTTTTTAATTCAGTAATTTTACCCCTTAGTTGTTGTGTCTATGTTTGAAGTAATTCTTTAATTCCTTGTCTAAGGTCTTTCAGAACCTCGTCTTTTAGTACTGACTTTATTTCTTTAACTAGTATTGGGGATAATTTTGAACTAAGTTCATTTATGTCCTCTTTTCTAAATTTCATGTTCATTTATGTCCTCTTTTCTAAATTTCATGTTCATTTTTGTCCTCTTTTCTAAATTTCATGTTTGAGGATACTAGTAATAAAAAGGATGGGTTAGGGAGATATGCAAAGGCAGATTCGGAATCAATTTCTTCAAAACAGTCTGTACCATCACTTTTACTATCTGCTGTTAATTCAGTATTTAATATTTCTGATTGTCCTGCAAATCTTTACTTTTTTGTCGTTGTTTTTTGTGCATGTGAGCTTTTTTTAGCGTTTACACCTTTTATGGTGGTTAAAAGTGATCAGCTTCAACAGTTCAAGGTCTTATGCAGACAGCTTTTTGCGGTATTTATTCCCTGCGGTCTGGAGACCGCAGGGTATTGGTACGCGTTTTACTTTTGAGGCATGGAGGAGCACGTGACCTGTTTTCGGTACATGGATGAGCATGTGATCTCTAAACCGTATATGATTGGTTAATTGACATTTTCGAAAACACAGCTAAATACCGTTTGCCGGTACATTACGGATTTACCTGTAGGGAATAAATCCGAATTACATCTAATTGTGAATAAAAATCTATTACGTGATATTTCTAATTTTCTATAATTATTTTACTGTTTAAGGTGGAAAAACTTGAATGATGTGTTTGAAAATTATCAATGTTTCTTTAATATCTATCTCAAATTTTACAAACAATAAATTGTTCATACTGAAAATCTGCAAAATGAAAATATTCGTAGTGGCATCTGCCATAGTAAAAATAGATATTTTCTGCGTAAACTTGTGTGTTTACTTTATTTATTTTTTGCTCGGAAATTATTCATGGTAGGCCTAAATGGTAGGCCTATTTAATCATTTTGTTAAAAAGAAATAATTGTTTTATGTTCGACCTTCTCCGGTCTTCAGCGGTCACATGCAGTTTCCAAAGACCTTCTTCTATATTGTTCGATTATTGTCAAATATATTCCTGTTACAAACGTTTATTTATCCCCCCCCCCAAATAATGCTGAAAATAGTTAAATGAAATGTCTTTATATCATTAAAATGTTCACCGCAGGAAACCATTTTACTTGTTACATTTGTCACTTTATCTCCAACATTTACTTACGTTCAGTAAGTTTTGTAGAATAAATCTCATTCAGAAATTAGAAGATGTATAATTTTTTTTTTCATATTCCTTTGTTATTGAAAATTATGCGTCATTAGGATTTGATCGGAAGTTGTTGTTTTTTCAAAGAGGCAAAATATGATGATAATGATGATGATTACGACTGTGACTATTATGATGATGATGATAGTGACATGACCTTGAAATGGCAAAGATGAACCATTGCAAAATTTCCAAGTTTTGAGATTTGAATTAAAAAATTTACATTAGCACCTAAAGTATGTGTTAGTATATCATTTAACATATTTTTTCAAAGAAAAGTTTGGTAAATACCGAAAATCTATTAAATTACTTTATTAGTATCAAATAAGTGTTTAACTTCATTGGACATCTGATTTTAATGTTTCTTAAAAATCATTGGGGGAAAGTACAAGGTGATAATTTTACATCATTATTTATTACGAGTGGGATTTAAGCAAATATATCCGTAAAAATAGCCTTAGATGAAGCGCCGTTTCATTAGTCTAACTCTCTGCTCTGTTTTAGGAACGGAGCCAATGAATTGTCTCCAGCGAAATAACCAAAAGTAGACAATATAGACCTTTTACAATACGATTCTTCCATAGCAACAAATGTTGCATTTCGCGCATGCGCATTCTGCGTAGGGCAAAAGCGCAATAAAATTGACAACAGTGTATGATACTTTAAGGCTTTAATAGTCGTGATTCTGTGCTATATCAACCAGAAAACAGTAATTTTGGGATGACTAAATGCGGTGAGTACTTAAAACGTCAACTGATATTTATAACAGATATAAATAAATATGAGGACTAATAATCCAATGGTCAAAAGGCGCATACAAAAGACGTCTGTTTAAGGTATCATTAGACGACTTTTTCATCCGTAATTTAAATTTAAACAGGGTGTTAAAGATTAAATTTTATTACCCCTGTATTACATAATATTACACAATGTGTATTGAACACGTCCTTTGGATTGGCCAGGCGGTAAGTGTGAAACAGATTGACACGCGACCGTGGATGTTTGTTTCCAGCTAGATGTTGTATAAATATCATTCAACCGGGACGTTTTAGAACCATGACATAGTTAATCACGTACAATTATGAAAATCGTAATTTAAGTAACTTTTATATTTACCGATCTCATCAATGTTTATTGATTTGTGAAGTGACAATTAGTGTGACTTGCATTAAAAAAATATTAACATGTGTTACGAGGAACCGGATAAAATGAGTGTTATTTCACTTTCCTTAAATATTTTGAAGAAAAAGAATTAACTATTTAAAATAATATATTATTGTGAGTTAAAAACTATCTGTTATCTGTTTTGCATCACATTCAAATAAAGGATAAAATCAGGTAAACTGAACACTAAAAATGCATTATCACCGGGCCTGTTCTGACTTTTTTCAGAATGCTAATTAACCTCGATTTCATATGTTATTAATTTTCTTTTATCTTTTTTTATAAACTATTTCAACAACAATTTAGTCGACTCCAATTTGAATAAAAGAAATAATTCCACATTTTCTTTAAAAAAATCTCAATGTCAGGTCCGTGACCGTAAGCGGGCCCACCGTGTGGGGAATTCTTAAACAATTTCCTTTTCCGTGCCTTTTTATGGCAATCTTGGCAACAAAGCTATAAAGGAATCTTTTCTATTTTTGTTTAAAGCTATTTTATATAATTTTCTACCTTTTACCTTAAACTAACTCGTTGTCTATGAACTTCTTCTATATTTCTATGTTAGACTATGCTTTTTTGCCCTACGCAGATTGCGCATGTGCGGGGAAATACTACTTCCGGTCGATTTTTCATAGCAACGTCGTAAAAAGGTCTTTAGTATATGCGGAATACATACCGTAAGTACCGACGATGGTAGATAACAAGGCAACCAAGATGCTTGGATAAATCTATGGCACAATTTTTCTACCAAGTAACTTTTACTTAAAACTTTTTTTTAAACAATGCACTTTAATATTAATACAAATATCATCATTGAATAACACACACTTTTCATTTGTTAATTTCGGTTTATTATAACCGAACTTGAAACATTTTTATTTTTTCTATGTTGGGTGCTCTTTGACAATTTGATAAAAACTTTAAATGTGTCATTAAACTCCTGCAACAGCTTTAAGTTATGATTGTTACTTAACGGGTTAAAGTGGTTATTGATCATTTGAAATATTTAGTTTCCTTGTAAGAGCAGAAAAGATAAAAAGAAACTCGCATTGAAAGTTTACGGTGTCTCTTATGTAAACAAACATCAAAGTATTCAATAGCGACTATAATTATCATGAAAGACTTTTGTGTCGAAAAATATCGGATCTGAACTTAATCTTTAGTTTGGATCAATAAAGAACACGGTATCAAAATATTTGCAAGCGAATATTTGCCGGATAAAGTCAGCATTTGTAACGAATGTATGCTATGTAACAAAGATAGGTTAGCAATGTGAAGATATTTGAATACAATAATAACTATATCATACATAAGTTAAAACAGGATGACAAAATAACTTTATTTGAATAATGAGAAAATATACAAGTGTACATTTAATACATTTGCGTTGAAATAGTACATTATCATTCAATTTCTTGAAAATCTATCATTATTTTGGATGTCTTTGACTTTCTTGGGCGTCGTAGACCGCGTTATTTATGTCCATCATCACAACTTCTATGCAAAAAGACATAACCATGTCAAAGGAATTTTACAAAATAATGCCCAGATATCGACTAAGAATTCCGATTTACATTTGTAACCCCAAAAGTATTCCTTAAAAATACAATTATCGAAAAATATGATTTGTTACATACTAATACGAATAACATACACAACAACAGTTCCAGCAGCAGCAGCAGCAGTAGCAGTAGCAACAACAGCAACAACCAACTAGATATTTATATACGATACTGAATTTGTACTTTTGAAACCAAGATATGTAATTCAAATGCAACAGTAAAATATAAAGGACACATAGATTGAAGATGTAATACAATTTTAAATTTCGAAGATTTCGGAATTCTATGTCAGTAATATCAATTACCTAAGCTTTTCTGAGGTTATTTTACAGAATTGATTATGTAGTCACATTTGTTCTCATACATATATACGGAAATGCTTATCTATGTGTAATGAAAATAAAATACCCTTTTTAACATCTTTTAGTGTTTTGCTGACAACTTTGTTTACAAACATTTTTCACCAAAACATAGGCATTGATTTTAGACCCTTGGAATTATTTTCATAAAACGCCCATCGCCCAAGTCATTTTCATATTTTTGCTGCCTTTAATTACTTTGAAAACATGTGTCCTTAACTTTTCATGCAATACCCGAAGTATATATCGACAATTATTTGCTATTTCCACTGTTATATCATTGACGTTGTAAGCCGATATTTGTCAAAGATTGACATAAATGCGTGTAAAAATCAGCACATGTTCATTTTATATAAACTTACGATTTCATGTCAAAACAAGATTATATTCAATGACAAAAAGACATAACACACACGCGACAAGTAGACATTGAATTTGGAGGTCAGACAGGTAAGAAAAATATTTTGTTGACTTTTAATTGATTGTGTCAGTTTTGTTTTTGTAAGCATGTTAAATGTAAGATTAAAAAATATATGCTGTTATTTTACTGCCTGAAATATTTTAAATGAGTGTTGATACTTTTTTTTTATACATTTCAAAAGAATGGAATTACAGTTTTAGGATCAATTTTCTTCGCCGTGTTTTTCTTATTCATTTGCATATTTCATTTTGCTAAAGATAAGAGAAATAGAAAATGCACTGCCGATTTGCTAAAAATAAAATTAATTCTCTTCCGTGTATAACCGAAAGAAAATCAAAACATTTGAATACTGGGCCTTCTGAAAACTGGAATCCTTTGTAAACTGGACGATTTTAAAAGTTTTGTATTTCTTCCTAAAAAATCATTAAAAAAATTGCCTATCTGTAAAAGTAAACCCAGGTCTCATCGCATGTAAGTAGGCCATCAAAGGTCCTTGTGCTTTATTCTGGGTACATTGTTAAAAACGTTTTGGCCATTGCGACCCGGGTCCTCTTATGCTCATCTTTCAGCAAACGAGGTATCCATTGATTTTGATTTGGCATTAATTTTATTAAGTTTCAGATGCTTCTTTAAAATGTAATGAACTTGGGATAGTGACATGTCTCGGTAATCTGGAATCTTTTTTTAAAGCAATTTGATGATTGTTTGGATGTTACATTTGGTCGTTGTTGTTGCAGGACGATCAGGGCAAGCAGCATCTTTAAGTTGCTGCATCCCGCTCTTAAATTTAAGCCACCAACCTGAAACATTTGGTCCTCCCCATAAATATCGCACACATCTCTAAGAATATCTGTAGGTTATATAAGCCCTAATTTCGAGAATATTTTCATCTCTTTCCAGACACTTTGTACGCATCCTTACGAGTAGGCTTTTGAGTAACATGTAATGTGCCAAGGTCCGTGAAGTTATTAGAGATATATTTCGCAATGTTACGCACAAGTGATTATTTTATCGACACGTTGGGGCTATGTGTAAAATTATTTTCTTTGTTCAGTTTACAATATTTTACTTTTATATACAATGATAGAATTTTCATAAAATAAGCATGGTTCTAGAGGCATGGTGCATAAACCCAAATGTCGCTTTAACCAATCTTATAAATTTAAATTGATTATAAATAATAACCATTTTAGCTACAGTTTGCCTGCAACCTCGGCACAAACTTCAAATATTTGCAACAGATATACAATCAACATAGATATAAAAATCTCGACCTTAGATAATAATATCATTTATAAATATCGGATAAAAAGACTAAACAGGTGGACTGATTTAAATCTACCATAAAAAACCTTGAATATACTAATAAAATATTGCAAGTATAGGTTGAATTCGCCATTCCTCTCATTATCTAATTACATCAATAATTGGAGTGCGAATTATTCTAACATAAAAGCATACTATTTATAGCATACATTTTTACCACCTAAACTATATAATTTTCCTTGGTTGAGTGGAAGTGAATTAGAAAATAATTTATTATTTTTCATTTGTCGAATATAGTATCCTATTGTACAGTATTTGAACGAAGGTTTCGTGCTAAAGTAATTTGTAATATTGGGCATCAGCTTTGGACGATCAGCTTAAATCAACTGTGTTGTGTTTACATTGCTTGTCATTGTTTTGTCAGAAAAATACTTGGACAATTCACCTTGTGGTTTTGACTTGCAAGCAGAATGCAATTCTCTAATTACAGCTTGTTTTGGATAAATTCCAACGATTTAACGTTCCCAGAGGCAGGATTTTCAAACCTTAAGAAACGCAGTGCAAGTCAAGATCTATATCGTCAAAGGTAAATGAATTAAAATCAGAGAAAGATTTAACTTGAAATTTGAAAGACACAAAATAAGAACAAACTAATTTGCAGGCCTGACGAAAAATTAAGCAGGCGAATACAAAACGGCAAATATCAGTACAGTTTGGAACTGTAAGAGAATATGACAAACATTTTAATATAGCAGACAAAAGTACTACAGGCTGGAACACAGTCAGAAATTGCGACAGAAATCCAGCTGCAAGTGATGAAGTTGAAGGAGTGAAACTCACCAGTGCTGAGAACAAGGTTCTTAAACGGAAGAAAAAGAAACAGGGCAGCAAATTTCTCTTTAATAAAAGTTCTGCTTCTCTGCTCGGTCGCTACAGGACCCTGGTGTTTTATATCAATAATGATATTAACAACTTACTTAGGCACTTAACTTCTATATAATGCCTACGTCACATTACAAGCGGGGACCGACCGATATAGAAGGATCGATGGGACACCGTTGATAATTTGAGATCGGAGAGAAACATGTCCGGGAAGAAGTGGGCGGTCATTCTCCTTCTGTGGCCAGTTAGGTTTTTGGACGGTTTCCGAAAGGTACTTGCCCGGTCACCCGGTGAAAACCCTTGGCGTCTTCTTTCTGGTCGATATTCTAAAGGTTCCCGGCAGACTACCGTACGATAAATGTCCAGTTGCCTTCCGTTATCTGGCCTGTTTGCAACAATCGTACGGTGACGGTAAAGTATACGTGCGATATCTGGTCAGCTCTCGGACGGTATTCGTATGACATGCTATCCCATTTTCCGGCCGTTATTCACACCCCTTTTGTTGGCATTTTTCCTTGACTTCTTCTCCTCTGATTTACCCCCCCCCCACCCCTTCATTGCTTTCTGTTTTTGAAGGTATATTACACTCTTTAATCACAGTCTTCCATAAAAGATAGCAAATGAAACTTGAAAACTTTTAGAAACCTCCATGGACCGTGTGTGAAAACTGAGAGAATATGTGTGTGTTTAACTGAGTTTCTTAATACTCGCCATAGGTTGTCCGTATAGGCGAGTCCTCCAGAAGATTATAGTCGTTCTAGATGTTGGAGGACAGCGCAAGATACAGATAGCAAGATGCCCCAATTTCAGAAAAATATGAAAAACAAGATCAAAAAGGAAGGCAGCGTTCAATGAACGCAACCCCGACATTATCTAGCAACACAGGATGACCAACGTCAAAGAGCCAAGCAGAACCCCAAACAATACCTATCCAAGTGTTTAAGCACTCATACAGAGGACCTCGCTTTAAAGTCTCGTCTGAAAGATTTCTAGTAATTTCAGTTGGTCATCCCGGGAATCGAACCCACAATGTACAGATTACAAGTCTAGCGATTAACTGATTCAGCTCTGCACGCTGGCTAATGAGAGACTGATGGTGGTATTTATGATTTACCCTGAGGACTTTGGCAGTAAGCCAACTTGAATATACATACCAGAGCACAGTTCAGCCACCGCATCGATCCTGGACAGTCTGTAAAGCAGTTAAACAGTAATAATCCATTTTACTTTCTGATAACATCTATACAACGAAAGTGACCTTCACTGTCGTCCGAGAATTGAACACGGGTCAAAGGTTTTACCGGCCGTAAGGTCTGTTTAATAACCCCAACGCTATCCTAACAGATATTTTAGGACAATACGTGCGACGTACTGCGTCCATCCGGGTCCCGGTCAGTAACCTGCCGAGACGCCTTTAGTGACCGCTCAGAAACTAGAGGAATATTTGGCGCGCATGAGGTAAAAATTCTTACCGGTATGTACCCGAAAACAAAAGGTGTCCGGCCAGGTATCGGAGGGTATTTTACCGTGTCTGCTACGTTGCGCTGGCGATGTACCGGATGCCGGAAGAAAATAACTCTGCTCTAAAATTCTCCGATTACCCGTACGGTGCCCCAAAGGGTCACCGGGCGGAGACCTTTAAAAAATTGGCAATTTCAGTCCGTTCAGGCATCGGGCCTCCATCGTAAACTTTTTGGAGTGCGATGTGACGCATGCTTAAATCAGATTTTAATAAAAAGAAAAGAAAAATGATAGACAAAATAGACTTACACTATTTCCAACAAAATATGAGACGAATAGAAAATGTAAACACAAATGCGGATGTAGTGGCTTTATCACGACACCTGTAACCGTAAATCGATTTTTATGTCGTAAAGAAAAGAAGAATTCAATATTATAAAAATCGTTGCCGTAATACTTTTATCTCTGTTTACAACTGTTTATTTCTCATAATAGGGGGTTAGCAGTCAATGTTTTTTTGTCGCTTGTAATTCTCTTTTTTATCTTTGATTTCTTTCCTTCCAGTTTCATACATTGACGTTTTTCCCCACAATTAATTTTCACTTTTTTCACGTAATCTTTCATACAGAACTTTTACCCCTATATGAATTCAGAACTTGTATTATGTGCCATTTAGGATTTGTTCGATAGATCCCTTATTGTACAATGTTCAAGTCCTTCACGAGTTGTTAACCCATTAACTGTATCTATTCAATGTGAATAAGAAGTAACAAATCTACTCCCCTATAATTATCAGGGTTATCAATTGGCCCTTTTTATGGATAGGAACGAGAACTGAAAGAGACCACTTTTCAGAAAACAAACCACTTAAAATATCATATCAAACAGTTTACGCAGATATGGTAGTTATAAATCAATCGTTTGAATAAAATGTTCAGGTATTAAATCTCCTGCTGTTGATTTATATCATTTCAGCCCATCTAAAGTACTTTTAGTATCGTCATCTGTAATTTCACCATTAAACAACATGTTTTCCACTTAAGAAATAATATATCCCAAACTGTTACTTTATCGCTCAATAAAATCACTGTTTGGAGTTTGGATGCGAGGAACTATATCACGAGGGCGTAGCCCCAGTGATATAATGATGCACATCCGAACGACAAGCAGTGACTTTATCAGACAATAAAATCACCGATTTGGATATATTATCTCGATTCTAACAGTAACACGACATTAACAAATAAATGATGCCATACCTGATATTAAGCTAAATTGTGCCTGATTTGTTTCCGTACTTAATTTAGCGCGTCGCATTTTTAGTTGTTACGTCACATATATATGTCAAGGTTCAGAACTGTTTACTATTTAGGGGAGAAGATGTGTAAGCGGCCGGCTAGCTCAGTCGGTAGAGCCGCGGAACGGTATTCCGAGGGTCCCGGGTTCGAGTCCCGGTCAGGCTGCACATTTTTCTCACCCTGTGACATTTGGCGCCCAACTGGGGACCGTGACTAATATAGCTCAGAATTTAATTTACATTGCTCTGTAACTCTGTGAAATTCGAGGACGAATTTCAATACAGCAGGGGAGTATGTCACAGTTCAGAAATGTTCACTGTTTAGGGGAGAAGATGTGTAAGCAGTCGGATAGCTCAGTCGGTAGAGCCACGGGACGGTATTTCGAGGGTCCCGGGTTCGAGTCCCGGTCAGGCTATACATTTTTCTCACCCTGCGTTATTTGGCGCCCAACGGAGGACCGTAACTAATATAGCTCAGAGTTTAATTTACATTGCTCTGTAACTCTGTGAAATTCGAGGACGAATTTCAATATAGCAGGGGAGTATGTCACGGTTCAGAGCTGATCACTCTTAAGGGGAAAAAGATGTGTAAACGGCCGGATAGCTCAGTCGGTAGAGCCGCTGAACGGTATTCCGAGGGTACCGGGTTCGAGTTCCGGTCAGGCTATACATTTTCTCACCCTGTGTCATTTGGCGCCCAACTGGGGACCGTGACTAATATAGCTCAGAGTTTAATTTACATTGCTCTGTAACTCTGTGAAATTCGAGGAAGAATTTATATATAGCAGGGGAGTATGTCACGGTTCAGAACTGTTCACTATTTAGGGAGAAGATGTGTAAGCGACCGGATAGCTCAGTCGGTAGAGCAGCGGAACGGTATTCCGAGGGTCCCGGGTTCGAGTCCCGGTCAGGCTGCATACTTTTATCACCCTGTGACATATAGAAGGACAACAGTGATTTTATTGCATAATAACACACACTTTCGGTTCTATGTTCAATAGGAAAAATGCGAGTCGTGTTAGAATTTTTTTAGAACATACTTTTCTGAATTGTACATCAGTTGTGTATTGGCGATGAACATTGTAAACATATGTTTATGCCAAATAAAATATTGAATGGAATTGAATTTTCTGCTCCACTGTAAGAGTTATTGTATAACACATCATTTTTCATTTTAGCTAATTGATTTATCATTTTAGTTATACTTTAATAACAGACTGAAACACTAATTGAGATGATCATTAATTTAAAGATAGTTGGCTTTGTTTGTATTGTTTGTTTTGAATGTCTAATTTTCTTCAAGAATTGCTTTTGATTATGAACATAATTATGCCATAATTGAATAAAGGATACATCCACAAAATTACTTTACACAGACAACTTATAGAAATTCCTTTTAAAACAATATTTGATTCAGATCACTGAGATCTGAGAAAACTTTTGTTTTTCTCTTTTTTGCTTTGCTTACAATCATGATCAAACCATTAAAATTTATATCTTGTGTTTTCTAATTATTATTCTCCGTTTGAATGCAGCACAATAAGCAAAAATAAGATGCTAAAAAGCATTAATAACATCATCTATAGTGTTAGATCTGTCACTTATCATTTCATCAAAGGAGTCAAACTCACCATTTATGATACTTGTTTCAAGATTGCCATGTAAATTTGTTCATCACATTTGTTTAGCAAATCTAGGATACAGAATCTTCATTAACATTAATTACATTATCATGATTAGGTTTAACTTGATTTGTTTTTAATTTTAAAGAAAACAACACGTGTGTTTGCAAATAGGGATGTCATCAACCACAAATGTAAAATTGTACATAAACACATTTTTTTTTACAAAAATATAAGAACAATAGTGTGGACACGAAAATCCGAGTAGGGTAGTGGTTAGAGAGTCCAGGTTATAAAATATGGTTTTCAAAATCAGGTTGCACATATTTTGATCCTTTTTATATTTTTCTTTTTTTTTCTTTCAGAATAAATTATTTTTTAAAGCCTGTCAAGTAATTTTTTATCGTATCTTTCATAAACCTTTAATTAATTTAATGTTTTGCACAATTAAAAGTTAGACTAATGACAGTAAGCAAATTTGAATGTACGAGTATTTGAATTTGGTTACACTCATTGAACATATCATATAGTATTAATACTCGTAATTTTATTGTAATTGAAACCGAATTCCGTTCGCAACATTTTAACAATTTTTGGTCATTTGTATAAATATTTTTCTTCCATTGTTATTTATTTAGTTATTTATTACCGTAAATATTGACTTGACTATAATTAAGTCTGATGCATGTGAATATGTGTATGTGTTTATGAAATTCACGATGAACGCGGCGGCGTTATAATCACAATGTTGTGATTATTATACGTACGGTCTAACATACAATCCAAATAATCTTTGTGTTTTCCAAAATGAATTAAGCATCTAATGATATAACTTTTGTGCGATTGCTATGTTTTTCAAAACATGGGAATGTCTTAAAACCATATTTTTACTGGAAGTTTTAATAAGACAACAGTCGTCATTTCCTTTATATATTTTTGTTTTATTTTTCTGATAAATGTAATTAAAAAAAGAAAGAAAAACACAAAAAAAGCAAACAAAAACATAAAAAAACCCTTTAGAAACCAAAATTTTAAAACATTTGAATTATGGCATATTAACTACATGAAGCAAGTGTTCAAGCTCAAACTTATACATACACTGTATGTTTATAGCACATGTACAGCATTTCTTTAAGCAGTAGGCATGGATATTTTAAGGTGCATTGAAATACAGTCCAATGTGAAACATGGAAAAAACACACAACCATCTCTCACGTCTTTATCAAATGCAATCCTATACTGTTTTGTTTGGGTCAGTGTTTTAAGTTGAGCTTGATCAGGGTCTCTTATAGTAATATGTTACGGTTACAAATTCTTCTGAATGACTCGTAACCATATCCTTGATAGTTTCAAAGTTTATTGTATTTTTGATTTTAAAGTTACGGTGATGCCTAAACCTAATATCGAATATTTTTTGTCTAAACCTAATATCGAATATTATTTTGCCTGTCTGAAGTAGGTGTTAACATCTCGGCTGTCCGCTACTAAATGCAGAAAACTGAGATTTTTCCGAAATTTACTAGTATTTGATACGCACGGACCTAACAGAGAATAACAAACAGGTGTTTCGTAACTTTGTGTTTGTAAACGTATGATAAATTGTATATTTTTACAAGTATCTGCGTTAATATTATTGTCATTTCTATTGTTTTATATTAAGTAAATGATTTATTAACGTTTTGCGTAACAAAATGAATAAATCTTCATTAATAATCATTATTATGATTAATTATTATTATTTAAGAAAAACATAAAAAAAATCGCCCTTCCCGTGCTTCGGTATGAATTTATATGGCATAAAATTGGCACTCACGAACGGTAACACAGTCTATCTTCACTAGTATTCAAACTTTTATTTCATAAAATAGAGAAAAACAGAATCCCGAAAGAAAGTCCAACACATAAGTTGAAGTTGTTGATATATTGAGATTAATGAATCCATCACGCCTCGTAGATTCTAAGCTCCAATCTACGGGCTTAAGCAGTATTCAACATTTAACATGAAAAGATAAATTTTGGAATTCACGTTTGGGTCAAAGGGGCGGTTATCGAAAACCCCTTCAAGGGGACATGTAAATCCCAAAATTCCATGAAAAGCGGCCTTTAAATCAAACCCCAAGTAAAAGAATGGGGGGGAAACCTCTAAACGAAAAAAAAATGGGGGGAAACAAATAAAATAGAAAAATGAAAGGGAATTTTAAAGGGTTATGAACCTCATTTTACGAAAACCTAAAAAGAAAAAATTTTAAAAAAAAACAAAAAGGGAAAAAGCAGGAATACTAGAACCACCCAATTTGGGAAAAAGGCAAAAAAAAAGATATAAAAAAACCCCCAAGTTTTAGCAAAAAATTGGTCGTGCTAAACGATTTTAAACGGTACAAAAAACCCGCTTTTTGTGGTTAAATATAAAGGGTTTCAGGTTTCTAACCTCAGAACCCCTTTTTAAATTTTCATTTTATTTAGTTTCCGGATTTATTTAATGAACACGTCTTCGGATATTTTAAAAATCAAAATTTCAAACAATTTTTTACCGGTTTAAATGTTGAATTCTGCTTAAGCCGGTGCTAGGGTTTGGACAGTAACTTTCACTTTTCCCAGTACCGTCTATGAACAGGCCCAATCAAACCGAAGTCTGCAACATTTTCAAATTTTGCCGTGTTGTATTTTTTCTTAAGGGAATTCTGTTTTTTCTTCTATTCTAAATTTGATAGAACGGTAATCCCGTTTTGAAGTCTGACGACGATGCGCAAAAAGTTTTCAACTAATTTATCATGGCATATCCCAATGTCATTTTCCTTGTTAACACAATCGCTCTTTTTAATTCAAATAAGGTTGGGTTTCCGTAGCTTCCAAACCAGTTGCCTCTCACCGCTGTAGGTTCCAGCTGCCCAAGCGTCATCAGTTTCTTTGATTTGATAAAGATTATCAAAGCTAGCTTACCGAAAACCGGTTGTCCGTTTGTGCTTTTAATGACGACATATTTTGGCAATTAACATGTAAAGCAAGTTTTGTTCCTGCAACGGAACGCATGGTTTTCTGTAACAATGTTTTAAATAATATTTCTCAAATGGTATAGAATAGATCAAACATCTATTAGGATGTAAATGTTTTCAGATGTTTGGTAATGCATGGACAGTTAGTGATAGCTTATTCTTATTTCAGAGGTAATAAATTGGCTGTATTTGGAGCTATCACCACTTGTTTGAAGTTTTTTTATAAAGTGGACGCGCGCTTAAATTTTATTTTAATATCATGACTTCTTTTGTATTTAGCAGGAAGTGGGACAAGATTGATTCGCATTCAATCCACCACCGAATAGTTTCTCCATTACAGGTTTCGTAATGATCATAACATTTCAAAAAAATGACTACAAGTAAAATTTTTGGATTTTTTATCAAAAATAAATTATTTTTCTAATATCATTGCCTAAAATATTACTATAGTATATTAAATGTTATTTGAATTTCACCGAGTTGGTGTAAAATTTTTTCTTATGCGCCGCTGGGCATATTATGATTGAACCTTCTGTCTTTTTCCGCCACATAAACCCATTTGACATAAGAGGGATATGGGTTTGCGTAAAAACTTGACAAGAGGTTTTCTTTCTAAAATAAACTGTAATTTTGGGTGGTCAAGGCTGGAAAATGTACTCTGGGGTTAAAAAGTTCTGTATGGGGGTTGAAAAAAAAAATCAAAAAGAAGTTCAAAGGGAATCCATTCCAACAATATACCACGGGCCGTCGCGTCTATCCAAAAGAAAGTTAACCGCTAACTGGTAAGTTGAATATATTTTTATGTCTACCTGTATAAAAGGCTTCAGTGCTGTTATAATTTTTCTGGTCTTCCGGGATGCATTTTAGGCCAGGACTTTTTTAAGTGTTGAGAAAATTGAGTACCGCTCAAGCCGGTGCAAGGGGCGTATAGGATTTTGTAACTTTTCAAATTAATCCCCTCATACAGACTAAATGACACCGAGTCTGAAGTTTTTTAAAATGTCTTTTTGCTGTTTTTGGGGTGCTTTCGAATAATGAATGACTTTTTCCCCTTCCCCGATATTCATATGTACACATTTCTAAATCAATACAAAGTACAAACGATCTAATGGCTTCCATTTTGTTCGCAAGTTATTGTCCTTTTTTTTCAGACTTTGAAAATGGGACAATATATATTAACATACACCGGCTCAAGTTTTGGATTTATCTAAAAATTTTGGGCAGGGACCAAATTGGGGTTTTTCCTTTTTAAAGTATTATTAAAAGGGGATAATTATGTCCGTGCTTGCCTTGTGGTTTCCCGTCCGGTTTTTTTTTGGGGGCCTTCTGGGATTCCTTCCCCTTTTTCTTTAAAATTTGCTTGGGGGCGTGTGTGGGTTTTCACAAAATTAACGGCCGCCGGTTTTATTGGGTTTATTTTTTTTTTCATTTTCATAGTTACCAAAAAAATACCTTTTCAATACCAAAAAATGCATAATATTGGGCCTTTTAAAACAACTGTGCCAAAGCCTTTTTCCCTTATTTCCGTTTTTTTCCCCTTTGACCAAAAATGGCCTTGCATGATTAAAAATTTATTTTTTCAAGTTTAAAATTTTTCTTAAAAATTTAAAACTTTGGTAAAAGTCACTGGGAAAACCACTTTAAAATTTTTCTAATACCCGCCTCATTTTTATAGAAAATTGATATTTTAAAATGTTTTCCCTAATGGGCATGCCTAAAAAAAAAATTTTTTCTTCCTTTGGATATAGTTAAGGGGGATTTTTTCAGGGTCAAAAGTTTTAAAAAAAAATTTTAAAAAGGTTCTATTTTAGAAATTTTTTCATAAAAGTGGAGGAACTTTAAACCTTTTTTAGATAAGGGCAGCTGGGTTTAAAAATCATTAACTGCCCTTAAAAATAGATTTTTTTGAAACCCCCCCACAACAACCCTTTTTATTTGCAGTATTCCCTTTTAAAATTTTTAGGAAATTTTTTATCTTGCAAATTGTATTCTTGTTTTTGGATTGGGGTTTTTGGGGTAATTGGGCAAAACAGGGTGAAAAAATATTTTTAAAAAAATTTGTTTTAAATTTTTTTTATTATGAAATTTTTTTGGTAACCCGCCAAATGACAAGGGGAGGGTTTTTGGGGATCCCCTTTTTTTGGCGTCCCTCCGTCCCTCGTCCCCTCCGTCGTTCCCTAAACCTTTTTTTTTAAATGAAATCCCTTTTCAAAACCCCGCTGAGCCAATTTTATCCAAACTTTACCCGGAATTTTTTCCCTTTTTGGGGGTACCCTTTTAAAAATTTTTTCCCAAAAAAAATTTTAATTTTCCCTTGGGAGAATTGGGGATAAAATTTTGAAAAAAATTAAAATATTTTTTTTAAAAAAACCAAAGAGGGGGGGACTTAAATATTTTTGGGATGAAACATTTCAGTGAGGTCTATCAAGTTTGTTCAAAAAAAAGAAACCTGGGGGAAAATTTGGGCCCCCCCCAAAAGGGGGGCAATTGATTTTCCCTATATGCTATAGTAAAAAAATTATAAAAAACTTTTTTTAAAAAACCCAAGACTAAGGAGCTAAGATTATTTAGCAAAAAGGAAAAATGTTCTAATGGGTTTTCTACCCAAAATTTTTTTTCAAAAAAAAGGGCCCCAGGGTTTAAAAAATTTGGCCCCACCCCGGGGGGTCATTGAAATTTTCCCTATATGATATAGTAAAAACTTTAAAAAACTTCTTTTTTTTGAACCCCAAAAAGCTAGGCTAAATATTTAGCCCTTAAACATCCCTTTTAAATAAGTGGGGCTATCAAGTTTTTTTTCAAATAAAAGGGCCCGGGGTAAAAAATTTGGGCCCCGCCCCCGGGGGGCATTGATTTTTTCCCAAAATGCAAAATAAATAAAAATTAAAAAAAATCTTTTTTAAAAAAAACCCCTAGAGCTAGAGACCCTTTTGATATTTTAGCCTGAAAAATCTTCTGAAAGGGTTTCTTTTCCAAAATTTTTTTCAAATAAAACCCCGGGTCAATTTGGCCCCCCCGGGGTCATTGATTTCTCTTAATTAAATTTTATAGCCCAAAAAATTTTAAAAAAAACTTCTTTTGAAAAAAAAAACAAATAAAACTAGAGTTTAGGGTACTAAGCATGAAACATCTTCTTTGTAGTTCCAAACCAAAAAAAAAGCCCCTTTGGGGTTAAAATTTTCCCCGCCCTGGGGAATTTTAAATTTTCCTTAAAAATTTGTGTAAATAAAAAAAAAACCCTTAAAAAAAAATTTTCTTTTAAGGAAATTCCAAAAAAAAAGGGGTTTTAGATATTGGGACGAAACCTTCTTTTAATTTTGTGTCTACCCAAAAATTTGGTTTTAAATAAAACCCTGGGGGTTTAAAAAATTTGGGGCCCGCCCCCGGGGGTTTAAATTTTATTTTCCTTATAAAGTGTTTTAAACAAAACTTAAAAAAATTTTTTGAAAAAAAATCGAAAAGCCCAGAAATTTTTGGGTATTAAGCAAAGGAAAACAATTTTTTTTTATAAGTGTTTCAAAATTGTTAAAAAAAAACCATGGGGTCAAAAATTGGGCCCCCCCCCAGGTGTGTCAATTTTTTTAAACCCAAAAAGTGTAAAGAAAAAAACTTTACCCGCTAGACCTTAAAATGTTTTTGCATGAAAACATCTTTTAATGGGTGTTTTTAACCCAAAAGTTTTGGTTTAAATAAAACCCTGGGGTTTTAAAATGGCCCGCTTTTGGGGGGCCCATATACGGTGGGGGGAAATTCCAAAAGGCCATCAAGGGGCCCTTCCCTTTTTTTAATTTGTTTAAACAATTTTTCCCTTTTTAAAAGGGCAACTCTTTTCATTTAAAAATATTTTTTCAAATTTATCAAAAAAACATGAAAATGCCCAAATTATAATTTTTTACAATTAAAAACAAAACCCAGAGTCAAAATTTTATAACCCTTTTTAAAATTTATTATTTCCCGCGATTTGGGAAACGGAAGGGGGGTTTTTTTTGGGGTTGTCTGGGTTTTTCCGGTTTCCCAAATTTTTGTTTCCAAAAATATTTTTTCTGCAATACCCTTTCTGGAAATTCCCCGCAACGAAAATTAAAAAACCCTTCCCAATTTTCAGGAAAAGCCCCATATCTCGCCCCCCTTTTTCCGATCAACCCTTCAAAGCCAACCCCGGTTTTTTGGCCCTTGATTAATGGCAAAACAGAAGCATTTTTGTTTCCGGGGGTACAAAATATGAAACTAAATAAAGGAATTTAACTAAAATTTTTTGGGAACCATCAATGCCAAAAAGGGCTTGCCCGGAAAATCCGTCGATTTTTCCGTTTTGATTTTCCAACCCTTTTTTGGTAATTGCTTCGCGATACTTTTCTGAAATACTAACTTGAATTGAACTTTAAAACCCCAAAGGGAAAACAAAAACCAAGACAGGATGTAATATGTCCCCCTTGTTCCGGGGGACCCCTTTTAAACCCGAGTTATGGGCCCCTTTATTAGCATGTAAATGCATAGATAGCAATAATTTTTTCTGATTTTAATTTTTTCTGGGAGGAATTCAACGAAAATTTTATTGGAAACCCTTCCCCAAAACCAAAACAAGTTTCGCCCTATTTATCGCCTTTTTTGGGCAGACCCATATGAAACCCTTGATTAGTTATGTAGTATGGGATATAAAATGAATATGCTAAATTTCTTTGGGAACTGGCTGGATTGATTTCAACAAAACTTATATACAAAAGGTAATTTGCATCTCATTGGTATGTCCAGATTATACTATTTAACATTCTTTTTTGCCCTAAATGTTTATCATGGACAAAGAATATTACTGCTAATGCCATGATAAATGTATAAAATTAAGTTGTTGTGTTAGTAACAAGAGCGATCAGTAATCACATGTGTCGCCTCATGATGGCCAATTTCATGTTGGGACAAATTTTGTGACAGACGGACAGACAGACGGACAGTGCACAACTAGTCTTGGTGCTGATCATTCCTGTAAAGTTTGGATAAAATTGCACCAGTAGTTTATGAGGAGTAGTCCGGACAAGCTATTGCGTATCTGGCAACAAACAGAAAAAAACACCTTTTTACCAAAGGGCCATAACTCGGCCAAACATCATTCAACCAGAAAACCCGTGCAATATGCGCAAGGACTTGAGCTACAGATCAATCCTGTAAAGTTTCATTGTAATTGCAATAGTGGTATAAGAGAAGTAGTCCGGACAAACTTTAAAATTAAAAATTATTAAAGGGCCATAACTCTGACAAAATTCTTGAACCGGAAAATGTTGACAATATGCACAACTACACTTGGTACTGATCATTCCTGTAAAGTTTGGATGAAATTGCACCAGTAGTTTATGAGGAATAGTCCGGACAAGTTTTGTGACGGACGGACGGACAGACAGACGACGGAGAAGTGATCCCTATATGTCGCCACTACTCCGTAGAGGCGACACAATAACCAGTACTCGGCGAGGGATATAAATTCAGCGAATATGATTGTTGAATTTTGTTCTGTTCATAACTGAGTTACTGAGTTACACGGTAAACGTGTTTTTGGAGAAAATGTTACTGACAAGAATCTAGGCCGGTGGTATTTGTGTTTACCAACCCGCAACACTTTTCATAAACAGTTACCAGTCAGAGTTGTAAATCTTTATCAGTCTGCCAAGCCTTTCATTGACATCCCGTGCATCAAAACAGTAAACATTACAAAAATCGGCTTATATATAGATATTTAGTACAGTCAGGGAAAACAACCATTAATGTAAAGGGTTACTGACAAGTGAAGCGCTGTTAATCTGTGAAATTCTCTGTCACTGTTAATTCTCTTTTGCCTCATGATGTTTATCTGTGTGTTCTAACGTTTTTTATGCCCGTTTGAAAACGGGTCGTAGTATAGTTTCCTCCCTGGCAGGCGGTCTGAGGGGCGGCAAGTATGGCGGCGTCCAACTTTGTCCAATTTATTCCGGAGCATATCTCCTACACGCATGGAGAGATATTAATGAAACTTCATAGACGTGTTGAACACTATAAAAAAGCGCACTTAAACCAGGTCATAGGTCAATGTTTCACTAAAAGGTCATTAAAAGGAAAACCCCTACATGCATAGAGGGATTTCAATATAACTTAGCACAAATGTTTCCGATTGTAAGGCGGAGTGTTGCGTGTAAAATTGAGGTACCTGCGGTCAAGGTCACACATAGGGGTCAAAGTTCAGATAAAAATATGAAAATGTGTTTTTTTGACAATTTAGTTATTGATTATTGAGGGATTGAAACACAAATGGTCATTATCATGACTATTAATGTGAAACATGTGATTTAGGTTAATATATGCAAGGTCAAGGTCACTAAAGATGATAGTCAAGGTCATTTAAGATGATGAAATATAGAGATTTTATCCAGAGCATATCTTCTACACATATAGAGAGATTCTAATGAAACTTCACAGAATATGCACCACTATGAGAATATGTGTCATACACATGAACTATGTATCTAGGTCAAAGATCAAGGTCACACTTAAAAGTCATTAAACAACTCTTGTCCGTAGCAAAATTTCTACATGCATATAGTGATTTCAATATAACACAAATATACACAATTGTAAGGCGGAGTGTTGCATGCAAGATTTAGGTTCCTGTGGCCAAGGTCAATGTCACACATAGGGGTCAAAGTTCAGATAAAGGTATGAAAATTTGATTTCGAATCATTTATCGAGGGATTGAAACACAAACGGTCATTATTATGACTACTGGTGTGACACATGTTACTTAGATTAATAAATGCAAGGTCAACGTCACTAAAGATGATAGTCAAGGTCACTAAAGAAGTTAAAATATAATGCATGTCTCTTACACATATAAAGGGATTCTAATGAATCTTCATACAAATGTTCACCACTATATGAAGGAGTGTTGTGCGCATGAACTAGGCCTTCAGGCTAAAGTTCAAGGTAACATTTAGAGGTCTTTGAAAAATGCTTGTCCGGATCAAAACTTCTACATTCATAGAGGGATTTAAATATAATTTGATACAAATGTTCACCATTTTAAAACTGAGTGTCGCATGCAAATGTTTGGTCAAGGTCAAGGTCACACAAAGGGGTCAAAGTTGAGATAAAAATATGAAAATGTGTATTCGGACTATTTAGTATTAATTTATTAAGGGAAATAAACACAAACCGTCATTATTATACTACTTGTGTGAAACATGTAATTTTGGTAAATTATTGCAAGACAAGGTCACAAAGATATAAAATAATAGACATTTGGGTCCGAGGATTCTTTCCATCCCAGGGGTGGGTTTTCTAAAAATTTCCCAATATAGATGATTTTCCCCCTTTTAGGAGAAGCAGTGTAACTTTGCATGTCCAAGTCTCGGGGTTAAAGGCAAAGGTTTTGGGAAAAAATGTTTGTTGGGGGTCGAACTTCAAATTTCCCATCGGGGGTTTTAAAAAAATTTTTATTTGGGGACAATTGTTCATCAATTTATGAGGCTTACTGGGGGAATAACCCAGGGTCCCTGCTCCCCAAGTAAAAAGGTCACTTTAGAGAGGTAAAAGGCTTGTTTACGGGGAACATTAAGTAAATTTTTATGGATTGATTGCAAAATGATAATATCTGCTAAAAGCGTGACTCAATTTTGTTTTTAAAATTTCCCAAGGGTCAAGGTCCTACAAAATCCAAAATTTTTCCCGTTATTCCCCAGAGATAATCCCCCTATATTCTTTAATTCTATTATCCCACTCTCTGCTAAAGTTTTTTGCGAGGGCCCGTTTTTTTTCCCGAAAATGTTGCAGGGAAAAATGGGGCATCTTTAATTTGTCAGAATAAAATGAAATAGTCTGATTTTTCGGGAAAAAAGGGTTGCGTTTGATTTACAAAAGGGGATGAAATGGGCAAAAAATTTTTAACTGAAATAAAATAGTTTTCCTGAAAGTATCTCTGGGCATAGTTACAGGTTTTGTAAGAATTTTAGTTTATTTTTTTTGCCTGGGCCCCTTTGGGGATAGAAAACCACCCCCAAGGGTCTCGGGCCTGGCCCGCCCTATTTTGACTGGGAAGACGTTATTTTTGTTTCGTTCCCCTGAAAAATTTTTTAAAAACTTTTAAATTTTCCCCATGTAGTGCTTAAAAGTTTTGTTTGTTCTTCGCCATAGAGGCCTACGAGAAAGGTTGAATATGATGACGGACTCAACAGTGTCGAATTATCGGCAAGTGTTGAATTACAAAAAGCAATATTACCGTTTAATATTCAATGTTTGCAAGATTCGATATTTCGTAATAGTCCACCAATAAAGAGAAGGTAGTTTCATTTCTCCCTGTCGAATGCCCTGCTAAATTGGAATCATATCTGACGTAACTCAATTCACTGTGACACAACCAAGAAGATAGTTGCCTTTGATATCTAATTAATGCTTTTTCACGATAAAATCACTTTGTCTCACATTGTCAAAAGAGCATGCTGTATTCAGGAAAGAGGCATGTACACTAGAGTTACTCTCTGTGTATTATAATAGAGCTTCTTTTTAATTTTAAGTTACTGGTCCTTAATGTTTTTGATGCGCATTTTTATGTGATAATGAAGAACTCGTTTAAACAGTTAATAAGTAACTAACAGAAGAGTTTCCAGTCGGTAACGTTTTGGTTCTGTTTTAAGTTCCCCTCCTTAAAGACTGGAATTATTAGTCCACATGGGCATGCTCCAGGAATATAATTGCATTCAAGCATTGTGTTGAAAAGTTTTAACATGCACGAAGCTAATGTTTAACCTCAATGTATAATGTGTTTAGGTATAATAGAGTCCTACATTTCAATTCACGAAAACAGTTTTGCAGATCATTCAGGGTAATTTCATCGGGCAACATTTTTGCAAACGTTCTAACACTTTTGTCGAGAAAACTAAATAAATCGTTGTCAAAGCGCGCATTATTTTTGTGTGAATAATTTAGCGTAGCGTAATCGTCTCTAAACATTTGAGAAATCTCGAGAAAGGTGACCTCAATGAGGGATCTCATTTACTGGATCAGATCGTTTTCCTATTTCTGCGGTTTATTCAACTCACATTCAGCTGTTTCATTAAGTTCATCATATTATTGTGTCGCCTTGAAAAGGTGACATATAGGGATTACTTTTGTCGGCGGTGTCGGCGGCGGCGTCGGTGTCGGCGTCCCCTAAAGCTTGTCCGGAGCATAACTCAGTCACTTTAAGTCTGATTGACTTCAAACTTGGTATGCAAGCTTCTTTCAATAACCCGAAGTGCAGTGCACAAGGACCAGTACTCTGCACTTCTTAATTTTTGAGTTATTGCCCTTTGTTAATTTTCATGCTTTATTTTGGTTCAGGCCATTTCTCCTCAAGTGTAAAAGATATGGACTTGAAACTTCATAGGATGATAGATCTCATTAAGTAGAAGTGCAGTGCACAAGAAGTGTTACTCTGCATTTCTTACTTTTTGAGTTATTGCCTTTTGTTAATTTTCATACTTTATTTTTGTCCGGGCCATTTCTCCGAAAGTATAAAAGCTATGGACTTGAAACTTCATAGGATAATAGATCTCATTAAGAAGAAGCGCAGTGCACAAGAACCAGTACTATGCATTTCTTATTTTTGAGCTATTGCCCTTTGTTAATTTTCATACTTTGTCCCGGTCATTTCTCCTCAAGTATGAAAGCTATGGACATGAAACTTCATAGGATGATAGATCTCATTAATGAAAAGGGCAGTGTTTAAGAACCGGTACACTGCACTTCTTATTTGTGAGTTATAACCCTTTATTAATTTTCATACTTTATTTTTGTCCAGGCTATTCTTCATAACTTATAAAATATATTGACTTGAAATTTCATAGAATGATAGATCCTGATAAGAAGTGCAGTACATAGAAACTGTTGCTCTGCTCTGCACTTATTATATTTTGAGTTATTGACCTTTGTTAGTTTTCATATTTCATTTTTTTTCCTGGCCATTTCTCCTAAACTATATTGTTCACAAGGCGACACATCCGACTCGCGGAGTTCTAGTATTCTATTAGCATCTGAAATAGCATTTTGTTAGCATACATGAAGATGCGTTTGTCTTCTTTTTAATGTGTAAAAGATTCATAATTTTTCCCTCGTGGTTAACTTTGTTGAAGCAAATTCAAGCGCTTAGAATTTTGACGTTAATATGCAACCTTAATAAATTATGAAATCACCTATCAGAATAATGTTTTGTGCATGTAACGGTATGTCTCTAAAGTATTTAAACATTTCCAATTGTCTACCTCAGATTTGATATGTCTAATTCTGATAATTCCGTATGGAGTGAATTGACATATTTTAAAACAATGCAAGGTTAATACTTGTTTCATGGTACATACGGAGTATTAGAGACATATATAATGAATCCGTGGTAGAACACATTAAGAATATTCCCTTTAACATAATATAAGTCACGTTATCCTTGTAGAGCATGTAAATGTTGTACATAATCGTTTAATGTATTATTTACAGATGACATGTATATACAGAATAAAAATGTTGGAAAAAAAGTTTTCTTGTGATATATTTATGCCTAAAATGCGACAGAAATTCGCGTTCGGTAAAATATCGACATTAACATTTAACATTTATATGCTAAGGCTACCTTAAATACATCTCATGTCCGTCTCAACAGTTTAACAAACGTGTGAACGTGGATTTTGTCTTAGAAGTGTATATACAGACGACATCGCAACGCAGACATTCCATGTAAGAATTTTACAAGAAAAAGTTGTTTAAGATAATCTTGTGCTATTAATATTCATAGGAGTATATGTGTTCTATTCAACATCGTTTCTATGCCCCCACCATGGGATGCATTTAGATTTACCCTTGGATGTCCATCCGTCCTCATGTTGTGTCACAATTAGCTCAAAAAGTATTTATCCCAGAGTCATGAACATTACAGGAAGGAATATTGCTCAGCATGTGTAGTTGTGCACCTGGGGTTTTGCTTGTGGATTGATCCAGTTTTTCTAGAGTTATCGCGATTGAATTAGTAAAAAATTGCAATTTTCAACTTGGGTAGTGTGAAGCCCAAAAGGTTTACAATGTTGGTCATATTGTGTATTTATGTACCTTGGGGTTTGTTTGTGGATTTATTCAGTATTTGTAACGTTCTTGCCCTTGACTTAGTAAAATATGTTTAGTTTTCAACTTGTATCAAGTGTAGCCCCCCCCCAAAAAAAAAAAAAGAGAAAAGAAATTAGGCCTACGGTCATAAGATTGACAATACAATGGAGTGTGTCCTTTGGATACATTTCTATATTTCTATTTTTTTCAAAGTTTTGCTCATAGTTGTTGTAGTTCGTGTAATACTCCCATTTTGCTTCCGAGTACCACTTAACGCGGCCAGACTTCTCTATTTTCAACATAACGACAACGAGATTGGCATATTGTACGATCAGTTGCATGCGAGTCACGATTTGTATAAATAAGTTTTACAGTACTGGTGTTATGTTTTTGCTTTTGACATATTCAAGCTTTTTTAGATCTATGAGATATACCACCGACATAGTATCTACGTGTGCAACTTGAGTGGACACTTTCGAATACAGGTTGAAATTTATCATGGTTATTTGTATCATGCCGCGCTTTATAAAAATCCGGAGTTTGAATTTTGCGCCTTGTCTTTCGTCCGGCTGTAAAGAATAAGCATTGCTGGTATTGAACAACAAGAGATATTGGCACTTTGTTGCCGTGTTTCGTTAACAAATGACACATGTGAATCGTTTCGGGTTGTTGAGATTGTTTTGTTTCTCATTTCTTTGCAGTTAGTGGTGCGAAAAGCGGAGTTACTTTTGAGCCAGTTCCTGTCGAAGTTTGTTTCATTGACAGATGTTTTGTGTTTATGACAGAAGTATTTCCGCCAAGGATGCCCTTATGTGAGGTTGTTGATGTAGCGTTGGTTTTTCTGGTTGTTGACGTTGCAGCTATAACTGTAGCTGTTGTTGTTCTGCATGAGAAATATCGACTGATTTTTTTGTTTTTGCAAATGATTTAAATTATCTCATTTAATAGTCTCGTTCTTCACTGATAGAATTGAATTTTCATTTTCACCGTTTTTATGTATTGCTGTAGCAGCTGCATATATGATTTCATTTCGGCTGAATACACTCTCACGTTGTACTGTCCAAAAACACGACGCACTGCCCTCCGGAGCAGTATATATGTATTATTAATATTTTGGTACTCTATTCAGATCTGTCAGTGGTAATCGTCATAGTCAGACATTCAAGCGCGCGCACGTAAATAAACAACATTATTTAATTAACTACAAATCATATTCAATGACTTAGATTATTTCTGAAACTGGTCAGATATTGAAGTTAAAACAACTAATCAACTACATCCGGGCATTCATTTAATCTTACAGTGTTTGGAACCGTTAGTTTGAGTGACAGTGCTGATTACAAATAATTCAAACGAAATAAAGGTGTATTTGCTCCGTAATTAACAAGTAAAATTGTCTAGTTCATAGTAAATCATTTTTGTTAAAAAATTAAATTCCTGTCGCTTATGAAAATAAATTAAATATTCATAGGAAATGTTTTTGAACAAGCTACCACTCAATAAAGGCTCAGTCTAACCGATACTTCACAATTTTCGCTCATCTTTTGTGAGGCAACCTATGTTTTTGGAAAAGACAATAACCACACGGTGTTTTCAAATGCTGCCGCAGAACATTCAAAGTTTTATCACCCAATGTAATAACTACTTACTGCGAGGCATTTCAAGCTTAAGATTGAGTCGAATATTTAAAATTTAATAAAAAAAATATGACTCAACTTTGTATTAATAAGTACTTAAAATCTAAAAAGTCCAGGGTCAGTTAAGAACGTTGAAAATGATACATGGCTCACTGAAGTTGAACAGAAGTTTTCATTTCGCTATTAGTATAGAAAAAGATTAAGATGAAAGTAAAAATCGGGTTGTTGATTCTTTTCTAAATTACAGTTTTGAACTGTCTTTTGGTGCAAATCTTTTTTTTTCTTTTTTACCCGGGGGCATAACCTAGCCCTGACCCTTCCCAGCGCTTATACATGTGCGTATCCTCAAAATGGACAAACTCCGATTAGTCCCCTTTCCCTTGCAATACAGACCACTGCCATCACAAGAGTTTTTATCAAAACGTTGATAAAATTTTTCATGCAGAAACATTATTTGATTGTGCCATATTTTACAGGTTTAGATAACTGCGCGTTAAAATACGGTTAATTTATTCAGACTAAACAAAAATGTTCAGATAATACATTAGTTAAGTGTTTTATCATTAAATGAAATGATTTATTGATATTTTAATTTATCATTTTTACTTCTTTATTAGTTATGTGCTTATTCATTTATGTTTGTTTTATATATTTATTTTATAAATATTGTAATATATAATCAGTTCAATAAAAACAAACGCTTTTTTTAAGCTTTCGACGTTTAGTCTTCTTCATAAAATATTGACGTTTATAAAATAACAAATGACAAATGACGCAACGTCCGTTTAACTATACGATAAACAGAACGTGACGTTAACGCGGGAATAAAAAACTTTGTCAAATAAATACAGAATCTTTCATGAATATAAATACAGCAATATACAATAAATCACACATATAATATGGATCTGCACACGTGATAAAAAAATTCTTATAATTAATAATAATAAAAAACCTTGATATGAGAAAAAAACATACTACATGTATATGTATACCGGCTAAATAATGACAAAGTTATATAATGTACAAAACTTGCATTCATACCATTGCGGGACAAGAAAAGCATTGATGCAAAGCATCAAAGGGCGTCCAAGCAAGAAATGCAGCAAGTGAAGATGAACTAGTAGACATATGATGACAAGATATTCTTATAAACTTTTCAATGGTAAATTGGTTTTTACCAGAATTGTATATCACTTATGAATGAGCGGACGAAAGACATTGTTCATTATGAACTTTGGTAGGCATGCTAGAGATTAGAATATTACTTTTTTTTTCCACAGGAACTTGCAATTTTATCAATACAATGTATTAACGATAATATCCCAAATATACGGGTCAATGATATTCAAAATATACTCCCCATATGGTATAAGTTTATTTATACTATATGGGGGGATTTTTTGATATTATCATTAATATTGTTGATTTGATAGAATTTCAAGTTCATGTGGTATTTTCTTTGGAACATACAAAAAATTAATCAAAATCAATAGATCTTTTACATTTTAGAAATAATAAAATTCATATATAATATTATGATATAATTGTTATTTTTAATGGTCATAAATGTAATATCGTGATTATTAAAAGCAACGGGTATATACAATCATTTATCATCCATTTGCGTAAGGCATGATTAACACCACACTTGTGTATTGTCCCTTATTATGTTATTCCTATTAGCGAAGACCCCATCTTAAGGTATCTGTTCACACTTAGTAAAAATATGACACTGGTTATATTACCATGTTGATCATGTTGAGCACAATTGTTTTATTATACAAGAATTGTAATATCTATTTTATATTGTTTTTTTTACATATTTGATGAATATTGTTTTCTTTTTCTTTTTTTAGCTCACCTGTCACAAAGTGACAGGGTGAGCTTTTGTGATCGCTTTTCGTCCGGCATCCGTCCGTCCGTCCGTCGTTCGTCCGTCGTCCGTAAACTTTTACTTTAAATGACATATCCTCATAAACCGCTGAGCCAATTTCATCCAAACTTCACAGAAATGTTTCTTTGGTGGTCACCTTTAAAAATTGTTCAAAGAATTTAATTCCATGCAGAACTCTGGTTGCCATGGCAACCGATAGAAAAAACTTAAAATATCTTCTTTTAAAAAACCGAAAGAGGTAGAGCTTAGATATTTGGCATAAAACATCTTCTAGTGAGTGTCTATCAAGTTTGTTCAAATAAAAGCCCTGGGGTCAAAATTGGCCCCGCCCCGGGGGTCATTGATTTCCCTATATGCATATAGTAAAAATTTAAAAAAAATCTTCTTTTAAAGAACTCAAAGAGCTAGAGCTAAGATATTTAGCATGAAACATCTTCTAATGGGTGTCTACCAAGTTTGTTCAAATAAAAGCCCTGGTGTCAAAATTGGCCCCGCCCCAGGGGGTCATTGATTTTCCCTATATGCATATAGTAAAAACTTATAAAATCTTCTTTTAAAGAACCCAAAGAGCTAGAGCTAAGATATTTAGCATGAAACATGTTCTAATGAGTGTCTACCAAGTTTGTTCAAATAAAAGCCCTAGGGTCAAAATTGGCCCTGCCCCGGGGGTCATTGATTTTCCCTATATGCATATAGTAAAAACTTATAAAATCTTCTTTTAAAGAACCCAAAGAGCTAGAGCTAAGATATTAAGCATGAAACATCTTCTAATAGGTGTCTATCAAGTTTGTTCCAATAAAAGCCCTGGGGTCAAAATTGGCCCCGCCCCAGGGGGTCATTGATTTTCCCTATATGCATATAGTAAAAACTTATAAATTCTTCTTTTAAAGAACCCAAAGAGCTAGAGCTAAGATATTTAGCATGAACCATGTTCTAATGGGTGTCTACCAAATTTGTTCAAATAAGAGCCCTGGGGTCAAAATTTGCCCTGACCCGGGGGTCATTAATTTTCCATATATGTGTAAAGCAAAAACTTTAAATTAAAAATTCTTTGAAAAAAAAACCCAAATAGCTAGAGTTTAAATACTAAGCATGAAACATCTTCTAGTAAGTGTCTACAATGGTTTTTCAAATAAAAGCCCTTGGGTCAAAATTGGCCCTGCCCTTGGGGTCATTGATTTTATTTATGTCTATAGCAAAAACTTATAAATTCTTCTTTGAAAAAAAAAACCAAATAGCTAGAGTTAAGATATTTAGCATGAAACATCTTCCAGTTTGTGTCTTCAAATTTTATTCAAATAAAGTCCTAGGGTCAAAATTGGCCCTGCTCCGGGGGACATTGATTTTCCTTATATGTGTATAGCAAAAACTTAAAAATCTTCTTTAAAAAAACCAGAATAGCTAGACTTTAGATATCAAGCATGAAACATCTTCTAGTGAGTGTCTCCAAAGTTTGTTCAAATAAAAGCCCTGGGGTCAAAACTGGCCCCGCCCTAGGGGTTTCATTGCTTTTAACTATATGTGTATAGTTAAAACTTAAAAAATCTTTTTTTTAAAAAACTCAACGAGCTAGTCCTTAGATGTTGAGCGTGAAATATCTTTTAATGGGTGTCTACCAAGTTTGTTCAAATAAAAGCCCTGGGGTTTAAACTGGCTCCGCCCTGGGGGCCTATATACAGGTGAGCGACTTCAGGGCCATCATGGCCCTCTTGTTTGTTTTACGTGCTATTTTAATATTAAGTACTTACGTTTAATACTTTTTTTATTTAAATTTTAAAACAAATTTTAAGACTTAAATTGTCATATTGATTGACGATTATAAGTCAAAAAAGAACTGGAAAAGTCAGTAAATTATTGTTAATCTTTCAATATACTATATAGTTTATTCTTAAACCATGTACATTTGTATTTTTCTTTATCATTTTTTAAATTGTCAATCAATTAAATAATTCATAAAAATTCAAATTTGTAACTTAGAATAATTCCTAAGCATCTTTACTAAACACGAATAAGAAATTAAATAAAATGTTTCAAAGTTGATGGTGTCATATTAATACCATAAAAAATCGCCGGTCTCTAGTAAATGCCGGTCAATATAGACCGATAGCAGACTGGCGAATAGTACATCCGTCTATAAATAGATATTCGGAAGGTCATCACTCTATTTACAGCTTTCGGATGCATGTACAACAATAACATACCATGTACTACAATATGATTAATAAAAAACCGTAGAGCGCAAGTAATAGAGCGCGATTAATTGAGGGAAGATTATTATTTCATTTGAATATGTTTGCATTGCGAACTTCTCCAGTTTGCTATTCATTTTTAATAATCAAAACACCCTCCAATCGGAACGATCGGCTATTATGACCGACAAAAGGCCAGAGAAGATGCAATTGCCCTTTCACAAAATCTGATTACATTCCATAAGAGGCGCCGCGCTTCGGCGCGGACGCCAATAATGTGTTCAGCTTATGAATCCAGTATGATCCTTGTAATAAGCGTTCCATATCATCGGTGACAATCTCTATAGGCATAAATTTAAAATACTTAATACAATGATTGGTTTTATTAAAGTGTGTAGCGACATTGGTCGAAAATAACGGATCGGAAAAATTGTTGATATCAAACCCATGGCTATTCATGCGTTTAGACACTTGTTGCTTCGTTTGACCAACATATTGCTCTTTACATTTATCACAAGTGACAATATATATAACATTTTTCGTAGAACAATCAGTATTGTCATTAACATGATAATTCTTATTAGGAATATTTGTACTACTAAATATATTGCTTTCAATAATGGAGCTGCAATGTGTACATCTACTTCTTTTACATTTGGATGAACGTTTCGCAATTTTGTTATTAGACCTAATATTAGAATTAACGAGAATGTCTTTTAGATTTTTAAGACTTTTAAATGCAACCACAGGTTTACTGTCATGAAGCTTTTGCACAGAACATTTACTTGAAAGTTTAAGTAAATCCCAATACTTTTAATGATATTACTAATATTAGGTAAAGTTGGGTTATACTCAACAACAAAGGGAATAATTCTGCAATCACTTGTTTTGTTGTTAGTACACAGGGCCTCATAGACATGAAACCTTACTAAGTGCATTATCAATAACATTGTAAGGATAATTTCTTTCCTTGAAGTATGTACGTAAATTCTGTAAAGAATGATTGAAAACATTATCGTCAGAAATGATACGGCGATAACGTTTTCCTTGACTGTACGGAATACCATTTTTACAAGACACTGGATGACAGGAAGTGTATTCTTAATACTGGTGATTATCTGTCTCTTTAACATGTATATCAATGTGAATAATATGTCTAATTAAACGTTTACATCAATAAAATGATACGAGAGATTTAGAAACGTTCGCTGTAAATTTTATAGATGTATGAAAGTTATTCAACTATCAATAAAAGCATTCAAATCATCAAGAAAATAACTCAATATACAAAATATATCGTCAAGAAAACGGAACCATAGACTAGGTTTTAAAAAACGTTGGCTTAAAAGTCATTTTCAAATGTACCAATTAAAAGCGAAGCGTAAGAGGGTGCCATAGAACTTCCCATTGCTGTTCCCATTTTTTTGTGTATAATGATCACCGTTGAATTGAAAGTTATTATTTTCTAGGACTAAGGAAAAAAGTTTAAATATTTCATTACATGAACGTTTTTTTTTGGGGGGGGGGGGGATTTCTCTCTAAAACATGTGTGCAAGACTCTACTCCGTCTGTATGGGGAATGTTCGTATATAGAGATATAGCATCTAACGTAACAAGGTAATGTTCTCCCGACCCAAGGGAAGTGGCTTTTAGTTTGGCAATAAAATCAGAAGTGTCCCTGATATACGAAGGTATATTATGTGTTAATGGCTTTAAAATGGAATGTAGGTACATAGAAATATTTTCTGTTCTTGATTTACAACCGGAAACGATCAGACGTCCAGGATAACCTAAAGGGTACAGTTCACTATACTGCTTATGAATTTTAGGAAGGATATAAAAGCCGGGAGTACGTACATCTGACGGATGTATATATATTCTTTTATATCAATATTATAATTGCACATTTACAGATAGAAAAAGAACAATATAATATTTTGTTATCTGAAATGTATGATATTCTCTGATATACATCGCAATTTATATGTCTATCGATTATTTGAAGTGTAATCAATAACTCACATGTTTAAGAATAAGGTGTATTGAGATAAACCTATTGAAACGAATGTTGCTTACACATGACCAAAACCTTGTGATAAGACACACAAATCTTTTTATACGAAGATGCAAACCACTTAAGTTGAAAGTGAAAGATACAGAATGGCGGATTCTATTAGACCATAACCACATTTTTCGTTTAGAAAAATATGCATCGCATGACAACATGTAAATGAAAAACATTCTTTAAAACACGTTTAAATAAAATGTCATGATGCACGGCCTCTAAACACATATTGTATTTAACAAAATCAAATTTCAAGGCTCAGGATTCTATCAGACCCAAATTTATAATATCCAAAGCATAAATATCTCCTAGCATCACAATTGTTCCTGTAGAAAAAAATATAATACAACTAATAAACTATCTGAGTCAAAACTGATTCCGCCAAATATTTAAATAGATAAGATTAAAAAATAATAAAAAAAACTACAAAAATAAATAAGCAGTCAAACAATTGCGGGAAACTTCAATACACAGATCTTTGACATTTGGCATTGAAATCTTTAACCTCAACTAAAGTTATATGATAACTTATTATTATAAAGTTATACAGTGAAATTTGAGAAAACCGGACGCTGAGAAAATCGGAACTCTCTAAATACTGGACGAATAATTCAGTCCCAAATTTTACCTTCTTTAATCTATTGTATTAAACATTGACAAAACCGGAATCTGTAAAAACCGAATATCGGACGGTTGATTGGGGACTACAAAGTCAATTATATAGACAATTACCCAGACAATACCGGACGCCGAATGTGTGAATAACCTTGTGTACTTATCAATTGGCTAATACGTTAATTGAGCGGTAACGGAACAATGATTGTCTGATTTTTTTTTCTTATGTCTCTTTTCACAGTTTGATTTATTGTAAGATATAGATGTTACCGTTTTATATAAATGCCAACGGAAACGACATTTTTTTCGGCGCTAAGTTCTATTCCATGGCCGAAAAGAATTCGACGAGAGCTGTCTACAAGTGACAAAGTTAAATTAATTAATGACAGTGAAACTTTGCCGAGACCTACTTTAAAAATCTGACCAATATGATATTATTATAAACAAACAAAGTAAACTATGTTCGTTAAATCATTACCCATTACCCAAATGTAAACGTATGCGGATGTACTCGGACTTGATCGTTATGAGGTAACTTCTGTTCATTTAAATCCAAACTTTAATTGTATTTATATGCAATAATTGGACTAAAACAATTAAAACATATGTTCATGTATTTTTATCATTCCTCTGTAAGTCATTGCTCGGTTATAATATAAGATCCTGAATATCTGAAGGGGACATTGAGAATACCGGACCGCTGAGAAAACCGGACAAAACCCTCAGTCCGAAAGCCGTCCGGTTTTCTCAACTTTCACTGTACATTATTTTCAGTAACTTAAACAAATTTGCATGTTCTTGTGGTGTTTTTGTTCTCATTATTATTTAAAGGACCATATTTAGATTTAGACAAAGTAACCCATATTTCATCACGAAACCAAACGTGAACAGTCACGAAAATATAGTAGATATTCGAGTTTTACAGTAACTATCAGCGTTCTTACTGAAGATGCTTTTTAACATAAAAATAAAAACTATATTAAAATACTTTCTTTATATTTTTTAAAAATGCTTCTCATATTTTACACAATTGTTTATAAATATTTTCTTTCTAAACTGCAATTGTAGAATGATGATGCTTACAAGAATAACGAGGACAACGCTAATATACTGGGGGTGAAGGGATTGATGAAAACAGGGACAAGGATGATACAGACAGTGAAGATAATGAGCTAGAGAATTACACAGATAGTGAAGAGAATAACACAGACGCAGAGAGTATTGAGAATTACACAGATAGTGACGAGAATAACACAGACGCAGAGAGTATAGAGAATGAAGAGACTGACACAGATAGTGAAGAGAACTACAAAGAACTTCTTATTGAGGTTGGAAAGTTAATATATATTGATATATTATTCGAATTCCTTAATTTTAAATATAAAAAAGAGAAAGAAGTAAAGAGATAAAGAATAAAACTAACAAAAGGTGCACAATATAAGATACTTAGATCATAAACATGTATTTGCCAGCGAATTGACTTATATCTAGTTTATACGATAACAATCACAACTCTTCCCTTATTGATTTATAATTGAATACATTTTCATATTTGACGTCAAAAGTTTCTACTGCATCTAACATTATATCATATGTTAGCTATCATGTTAAAAGTAACATGCCTCAAATGACTTTTTGTCACAGTCGTTTTTTGTGTAAACCCCTCTAATAACATGCTTATTTTCAGCGTAAAATAGTTACAAACCTATGATTTTAAGGTAATAAAAAGAAAAAAGCGAAGTGAAATTGTATGATATCAGTTGATGAGCTATGCGTCTTTTCTGTCCCGAAGAAACACACTAAGCGTCCGATGTGCATAGTCCAAAAGTACTTTTGGTAGTTAAAGTACATATGCAACTTACCTGATGAACTAATTGACCCTGTCTGGTGGTGTTATTTTTGGTGCTTTAAATATGCTAATGAATACTTAGATCACGTTTATTATAGAGAAGAAACAATGAAAACCTTAACGACCAAAATGGCAAAAAAACTGAAAAGCTTGCAGGTTATGTCCTGTTCTTGCACGTAAAACATTAGTGGTTACTAAAGACTATCGTCAAAGCTACCTAGAATAGACTTAAACAGAAGTTAAAATGCTTCTGTATTAATTGATATGCAAATGAGAATAACACAGACTATTCTTTATTTTCAATTGGAAGTAATTTCATGTCATATGTTATTTCAAAGTGCCTAAGGTTGGGACAGGGAGGCGATGATTTAAAAACCTTCCTTGAAAAGTCAAACAACGAACAGAACATTGGAGATGATGAAGATGGAAATAATGTTTTACACATTGCTGCAAGTGGAGATGATTTGGATTTATTCGAAGTTTTACTTCATTATTATGAGGACAAGATTGATGAAGGAAACAAGAAGAAAAGAACACCTCTACATATAGCAGCAAGGAATAACAAACATGAGATTGTAAACTTTCTAATTGAACGGTATGCTTGATTTATTTTCATTTCATTAAAAAAAATTAAATAAGTGTAAAGAAAATAATACACATATGAAGGACCCCTAATATATCCAGTGGTACAGACTACCAGACAAGCGCCATACAAGGTCCTAACTTGAAACTACAAACATGGCGCAAACGCTGGAAGGGGTAGGCACCCAAACGTACCTGTTTAAGTTTATTTAAGCTTAAATATATGTGTAATTTTAATTGAAGTCTTATACGAGTATATGCCAATCAATTATATTAATTTTTATTGTTTGTTTCAATCGCAAAGGTCAACGAACCTATCAGTATATTGCTTATATATTCTAAAAGATACATTCTTGCGTAATTCAAAGGTCAATTGTGGTACAAACGGTTTTAAGATATGATGGCCTTTGTGTGTCTGTTTGTATAGTTATAAGAAGACATTTTGCACTTATAAGAAGAAATTGTTGCACTCCTGAAGGGTGAGAAACGGCACAAAATACAGCATAACTTCATTACAATTTACTTAAGGGTACAGAAAAGGTAAACCTATATATTCCCGTATCATTAACAATTAGTTTAGTTTATTCTGAAAAATATTTGATTGTCGTAATGCATAAACGCCACAAAATGTAATATTTTAAACCTTCATTTTGTGGAAAAGACCCTCATACCCAAAACGCCATCGTTAGTAATAATTTCAACTTGTACACGATCCTGAACTCATGCGTAGTCAACAATAATAACCTTAAAATTCTTGACCCGCTCTTGTATAAGGTGAATGGAATGGGGGGACGTCGTTGTACATGGTTCAGTGAGCAATACTCGGTAGAAACACAACTTCTTTACAAGAGCTGTTCAATTATATCTAAAATTAAGACTTTGCAATAAATAAATTAATTTCACTTGTTTTAGATCGGAACATCTATGTAGCTACCAAAATCGTTGTCTCCCAAAAGGGAGAGTTGTACTGTTAACAACTTTGACAGGTTTTTCATCCGGTATTTTGCAGATATATATTGACGGGTACTTTAAACCACAAGTTAATTATGACCGTAGTTCTCTCACTTAATTTACAAAGTTGCACAACCGAGCCGGGAACATTTTCAATGTCGTCGTTTTGCTCTTTTTCTTGGGGATATGTTTTATTTGATAAATTAATCAAAACAGAAGTAAATCATTGTGTATTAATCTTTATTATCAATCACTTTAACAGAGCATTCGGAACACCTCGCGTTGATCATTTTTAAACTTCTCGGAGATACTACGGATTAAAAGTATTTTTATCATGTGACATTAGATGATTAAAATTAATGGTGTTGTCTTCGTATACTGAGTAAGGGGGTATTTATTTGACATTGAATATACTCTTTTTTGTATTAGCATGCTTAAAAATTATATTTGACAAACAGAATCAATTAAAGCATGCCTATTTGGATACTTTTATAACTCAATCCGAAATATCGTCAACAAGTGCTAGTAAATGTACAAGTAATTTTAACTTTCGGTTTCTGATATAATAGTCCTCACAAACTTCTCAAATGGCTTAAGTGTGAATACTGTCGGTTTCATTGAGTTTGGTCATAGAACTGATAAAACTTAGCTATTGGCCACGCGCTTAGCACCTGAAGAAGCAGTTTTGGACATATTGACAAGTTGATGCCATTCCATGAAAAACAGTATGTCGTCCCCGCAGTAAAAAAACGAGTGTGATCTAAACGAGAAAACAATGGGCAAACAAACTCAGAAAAATGGAATGAAATGGAATCAGAGGTTACCGTCCAAAGCCGCGTAGGAATACGAGGAAATGAAAATTAAGATATTTTGGCTGAAGACTCATTTAGGTATTACCACCCTAATTGGCACTATAAGGAACTAAAATTGACATCATAGGTCAGATATTTACCTTAAAGTACACCTGTATGCAAAATTTAAACAAAGTTTACCGTACGGAAATCAAGTTATGGCCACTTTTCTGAACTCAAGCTAGGATGATATGAGGGCCCTTTTGAGAAATGAGGTACCTTTAAATAATCTGCAATAACATTCTAATGAAAAATGTTTTCCCATTAATTTTTGGTAAGAAACAAATAGTACCATTCAGCTAACAATCCACATAAGCAAAATTATGGTTTCTACTTTTTTATGAAATCTGTATAAAAATGTTACCCTACCTCACCCATTTTTACCACGTGTCTGACCATTTTCCTACTTAGGGAGCTTAATTAAAAAAAATCCTTAAAATTTACCCAAATGAGTGCCTGTTTTCAAAGTTTCCCTAAATTTTTAAAGAAGTATATTGGTTGATCTTGTAAAATATGAAATACTTTTACCGTCTAGTTTTGATTTTACTACACTTTGAAAATATCAGGTACCATATTTATTACTAGATTTTATCATAATTTACCAATTAATACCTATATAAATTTAAAAAATCAAAATTAAACTTTTTTCTTTTCCAAATGGGACATGAGAGATACATAAATAATGTTAAAAGAAAAAAAAGAAAGAAAAAAAGTTGATTCTTCTGGGGATTGAACCCACGGTCCTCATTTTCAATATAGTTAACAGTAGTTCTAGCCTATTTGAATACTCTTCAAAGCGGAGGTAATGCATTAGGCTGGTAATACCTTAAATACTTAAACAGTAGACTGTTTGTTACTAACTACTTATAGTGATTTTATACATTTCATTAGTAAATTCATATAATATGAATGGGTACAAATATGGACAAAGCCGTATTTAACTTATTGATATCAACCTAGGCCTTGATGAATTACCATCTACTCCAAAAAGAAAGAGTACAAGAAAAAAAATAAATAAAAGAAAACCATATAATATCCATAAATATAATACAAAACGAGACCAAAAAGTGTTCTATGCTGCTTAACATCCGTGTTCTCATTGTTGCAAATACTCGGCTATTTTCCATTTAAATACATGAATACTGGATAAATATAGAACAAAAAAAAATGACATTGACAATGTTTAGCCTCGAACATACCTCTCTTGACAATCACTTAACAGACTGTGCTATTATGAATGTGATGACGATCTTGACATTAATCTTGTTTGACTTTTTAAAACATTATTTATATATTCAATATTAATGGTCGTAAATAACACTGGCAGTACTGAAGCGGGTTTAAATAAAACTTTTATTGTAATAATGTATTCACAATTGACAGGTCAGATAAATCAGGCTACTGTATAGGCTAGAATAGAATAGAATTATTTCCAATCATGGGCCTTCTCAGCATACAATTACATAGAATATATATCAGTACATTAAATGTAAATGTACATAAATAAAACAATAAGATGTCATAAGCTAATTCTGATTTGATAACACAATTAAAAAAGTACTAGTAACTATATGCAATTAACAAAGGCATTTTAAATGACAACACATAAAAGAAATAGAATTTGTAAAAAAAGCCTCATCAAATAACTAACCCACAATATCTTTGGAAATGCACAAAAGTGACATTGACAAAGACTAATGATGTTAATAAATAACTATAATTACTAATTAAGGATAGAAGTTCTATTTATTGTTGTACTGTATAAATGTGCTTGACTAAATTGACCATTTATACAATCAGCTATTGGCCTATAAGTGCATATTAACATGTTTTACAAGTGCATATTAACATGTTTTACACACATTTGAAGGTATTTCACCCTCAAATTCCTGCTCAGTGATACATACATAGAACACTAGTATGTGGGAAAGATACTTCTATAGCCTTTACTATGTAGATTGGAAAATAATCTCACAATGATTTGACATTTTTAAGTTGTTGTAATTGCAAGTTATCGTATGTTATAACACTGCCATATATAAGATGCAGTAAGTTCAATAAACTTTTCATTTTCATTGTTGAGCAAAAATATAAATTGATCTTTACAATTGAGAGTAGTATTAAATTTTTACATAAATCAGCACATTCTTTAAGGAAAATGCTTACTCCCCGGGGTAATAATATCAGGAGCAGGTTAAGAGTACTTCCACAAAACAAAAAATAAATAGAAAAACTAAATGACTTGGGTTGCTGTTGTTGTCGTGCCTTGTAAAATAAAATTACAACTTGCTTTGTTCTTGTTAGATAGATAGATAGATTTATTTCGACATAAAGGTAAACATGTTACACAATAAACAAACACAATATAGATTAAAACAATTACAAATAAATGAATAAATAAATAAATAAATGAATAAATACTATATTATGTAAACCGTGACATGTTCCCAAAACCAAGGATAACACAAAACAGAGCAAGCTCTTATTTCCATTGTGGTCCTTAGCATTTGGTGGCATGACATAGAGAGGTATTTCATAAAAGAAAAAATATATATCACAAATTATAAGATAAATCACATTAATGAAGGATATTTTTTAAAATTATCACAATTTAAGATGTAAGGTAATGTAAATAAAAAGTCAGTATCACATTAAGAAATAATTATGTGCATATTAAGAAAAGATTACATTAAAAAAATTATCACAGTTGTTATGAGTATGTAAGGAAAGAACATGCCATAGATTACGCTATTCAAAAAAGATAAAGTTTTTAAAGTCTTAATCAAAAATTTAAAACAAATTTCAAAAAATGAAACAGTAAACCTGAGCCGAAAAATAATTCAATAAAAAAATGAAAACATAAAATTTTCTTGCAAGAAATTTTAAGAAAAACACTAACATGCTACTTAAAAAGTGACTTTAGATGGCTACCTTAAAACGATGAAATTTGTTAATTTCAGTTATACAAGTTGGAAGACTGTTCCATAGTTTAGCACCAATAAAACTAAAAGACTTTGACCCGGAACCTTTAACCTTAGAAAGGCAATACCCTCCTTTTTTACTCAGTCTGGTGCAATAAGAATGCATAGATTCCCGAGAAACAAAATAATCACTTAAGTACTCTGGGGCCATTTGGATTTTAATCTTAAAAACGTGACATAACATGATTTGCTCAACTCTTTTACAAACTGGTAACCAATTAAGGGATTTAAAATTGGAAGGGCCAATATGAACTCTGGAATCAAGGTTTAGAACAAATCTCATCATTTTATTTTGTGTTGTCTGTAACCTGAGTTAAACCATTATACCAGACACAGCAGGCATAGTCAAAGTGGCACTGAATTAAGGAATTGACAAGCAGTTTTTTGGTATGCTGTGTAAGGAAATCTTTCTTACGGTAAAGGAACTTTAACCCGGCGTTAGCCTTCTGAATTACTGAGTCTGCCATGTAACCAAAGGACAGGTACTGATCAACAGTTACCCCAAGATATTTGATGGATGTGGATGCTTCTATTGCAGTGTCATTACAATTTATGTTTTATTTGGAATGTGACCTGAGTTTCTGTTTCGACCCAAACACAATGGACTCAGTTTTACCTAAGTGCAACGATAACTTATTATCAATTAACCATTGACTTACTGAGGACAAATCTTCAAATACAGAAATGTCCACCTCAGATAATTTTTTTCCAGAAACAAGTATTCCAGAGTCATCAGCATATAGCAATAGTCTATTTTTCACTACTGCTGACATATCATTGACGTAAATTAAAAAGAGGAGGGGCCCAAGGATCGAACCCTGGGGAACACCACATGTTATACTTGAAGTGACACATCAAACAGCTGTTGTCTCTCAGAAAGATATGACCTAAACCACCTTATGATGTAATCACCAAGACCAGAAGCTTGAAGCTTCATTAAGAGAATAAAATGGTCGAGCCTAGACCCAGACCTTTTTCCAAAAGATAAAACTGAGACAAATTTTCGTCACGTTAGTGCAGGCTTTCAAGCGGGCCCTACATTAATTTTTTTCCTATTTTTCACTACTTCTTGTTTGACGCCTACTTTTTCCTACTTCTTGTTCTTGAAATATATCCCTTTTTATACGCCCATTTGAAAAGCGGGTCGTATTATAGCCCCCCCCCCCTTCCGGGCGGCTGCGGTTGGTCGGGCGGGGTCTGATTTTTGTTCGGAGCATATTTCGTACATCCATTTTAATGAAACTTCATGCAAATGTTATAATTAACTACTATGAAGCCGTGTCGCGCCTCTTGTTGAAAGGTCAATGTCACACTTAGAGGTCATTGAAAAACGCTTGTCCGGAGCAAAAATTCTACATGTACAGAGGGATTTCAATACAACTTGGCACAAATGTCCACTATTGTAAGGCAGAGTGACGCGTGCAAAATTAGGTCCCTGCGGCCAAAGTCAGGGTCACAAATAGGGTGAAACTTCAGATAAAAATATGAAAATGTGTATTGGGACAATTAATCATCATTTATTGAGGGATTGAAGCACAAATGGTCATTATCATGACTACTGGTGTGAAACATGTAATTATGGTTAATATATGCAAAAATAATCTGGAAAGAAAAAGATCCCTCGGAAGCATTAATCACAACAAAATTACATAAGAATTGCAGACTCGGTTTGATTGAGTCTGTACATGAGGCATACTGAATAAGTGCAACTCCCCTCACGCCCCCTAGCACCGGCTTGAGCGGTACTCAAGAGCGGTACTCAAGTGCGGTACTCAATTCTCAACATAATAGTGCTGGTACCAATGATCCCGAAGGACCAAAAAAATATACCAACACTGAAGTGAAGTATACAAATCTGACTCAAGATCACTAAAGATGATTGTCAAGGTCACTAAAGATGATAAAATATAGAGATTTTGTCCAGCGCATATCTCCTACACATATGGAGGGATTCTAATGAAATTTCATACAAATGTTCACCACTAGAAAGAAGCCCTGTCGCGTGCATGAACAAGGCCTCTAGATCAAAGGTAAAGGTCACACTTAGAGGTTATAGAAAAACGCTTTTTCCGGAGCAAAACTTCTAATGCATAGAGGGATTTCAACACAATTTGGCACAAATGTTCACTATTGTGAGGCGGAGTGTCGCGTGCAAAATCCAGGTCCCTGCGGCCAAAGTCAAGGGGTCACACATAGGGGTCAAAGTTCAGAAAAAAATATGAAAATGTGTATTGGGACCATTTAGTCATCATAAATTGAGGAATTGAAACACTATCATGACTACCGGTGTGAAACATGTAATTTAGGTAACTATATGCAAGGTCAATGTCACTAAAGATAATTTTCAAGGTCCCTAAAGATGATAAAATATAGAGATTTTGTCCAGAGCATATCTCTAAGTCTTTCTCATACGGAGGGATTCTAATGAAACTTCATACAAATGTTCACCACTATATGAAGCCGTGTGGCGCGCATGAACCAGGCTTCTGATCATAGGTCAAGGTTACCCTTAGAGGTCATAGAAAAACGCTTGTCTGGAGCAAAACTTCTACACGCATAGAGAGATTTCAACACAACTTGGCACAAATGTTCATTATTGTGAGGCGGGGTTTAGCGTTTAAAATATAGGTCCCTGTGGCCAAGGTCAAGGTCACACATAGGGGTCAAAGTTTAGATAAAAAAATCACAAGTGATGATAATATATCCAGATATTTTCCGGATATTGCATAGAGAATATCTCCTATATGCATATCTTTAATGCCTACATCTCTGTCAAAAGCTTCTGTAACGGGTGTATATTGCGACAGTGTTGCTCTTGTTTAAGCTATATTATCTAGGGTAATGTAGATTGATAAAACCTTAAACGCAACTGTAAACAGAATAATTTGCTAGTTAACTTGTCAGGAACAGTTGATGGTTGAAAGCCATCATGAGAGGTTTATGATTGGATGCTTGGAGCTGACATAACCAAATTAGCAATTGTAGAAGAGTATATCTTCTGTTCTATAAAATGTTACTAAATAATAAAAATGTTCAAGTTGTCATATTTTCTGTACACATACTAGCTTCTAAATGGCTTCACATTTTTATGTTTAGATACAATAATTGCCAATATCTCAGAGCAATTTATGGCACTGTTGCTTTTTGTACTTTTATGGTCACTTCAGGAATCATTGTCTAAACATAACTGAATTTATGTTTGATCTATGACTGAATAACCTTATGTGCAATTGTAGATATTTCTTCTTTTTCTATAAAATGTAAAAATACTCAAAAATGTTTAAAATGTCTATCATCGACTAGAGTACACAAAACTAGATTTTCAAATGTCTTCAATTCTTTTTTTTTATTGTAGATGTATTAATTGCCATTATCTCAGGAAAATTAATGGCATGTTTTTGGCTTATTAACTCGGAAGTCCTTTTAAAATTATATTGTAAACTATAAATGGGATTAAACGGATAATATATAGGAAACTATAAAGTGGGAATTTTTAAAAAAAATGTATGTTTTCATTAGAAGCAACTTTAAAGCTATAATATGATGGGAGATAGGAAATATTTATCTTAAAACGCATTAATTTATAGTTTTAGTGTCACAATTTGAATTACTAGTAACGTGACCATTACAGATTTGAGATTACAACATTTTTCTTGTATTTGTTGTGTTTAGAAAAATTATGATATGTGCGCCTTAACATCGTATTAGGATTACCTTATTTGCTATTACGTAATAACTTTAATAGTTTACTCAGGAGTAATACACTAAGAATGCAAAGGAAAATAGAAACACAAGACAACTAATTTTAATAAACTATTAACTGTAGACATTCATGAGCACTAATATGCATACATTTTAGGTAGCATTATGCATAATAACAATAGGTAATCAGTTGCTAGATATGTTGTTGATTTGCATAACAAATTAATATTGCTGTTAAAATGAATAAATTGAACACAACATTTATGCGTATATTGTGACACTCTTTGAACAAATTCGGGTTCGCACGGTTTTAATCAATAGCGATGTACAATATTATCTCTCCTTTTCCTTCGTTTCGGGTACACTTAACTAATATTGTTCATCTGATTGGTATTTTGCATCCTCTGGTGGTTTATTGTCTCCGACGAACATTGGTTTTTATACTCCCGAAAGCATTTCGGCGTATAATGTTATGCATCTAGTTGTCTGTCCATCCGTCCATCTGTTAGCACGTTCTCTTGTCAGGTCTGTATTTTCTTAACCGTTGGAAGGAAATCCAAACTACTTAGCAGAAATGTTGACCATAATGAGACTATGTGCAGAGCGCAGATTTGACCTTTCTAAGGTCTAGGTCACACTTAGTCATTTTGTGTCAATATCAAAATTGTTTGTCCGCTCTGTATCTTATGAACCGATAGAAAGAAATTGAAGATTTTTGGCAGAAATATTTATTATAATAGGACGGTGTGCAGAACACAAGTTTGGACTTCCTTTAATCAAAATTGGCCCCAACCCGGAAATATTCATTGATTGATAAAGACTTATATAGGAGTTTTCGTGTCCTGTCTGTATCTTTTGAACTTGTGGAAGGAAATTCAAACAACTTGGCAGAAATGTTAACCATAATGAGACGACGTGTACAGTGCAGGTTTGACCTTTCTCATGTCAAGGTCACATTTAGTCATTATGAGTCAATACCAAAACTTTGTCCGCTCTGTATCTTTTGAACCGATAGCAAGAAATTAAAACTTTTTGGCAGAAATATTACTTATATTGAGACGGTGTGCAGAATACAAGTTTGGACTTTCTACAATTAAAATTGCCCCCATCCCGGGATTTATTGATTTATATAGACTTATGTAGGAGTTTTCGTGTCCGGTCAGTATCATTTCGAAGGAAATTGAAACTACTTGGCAGAAATGTTAATCATAATGAGATGATGTGCAAAGTGCAGGTTTGACCTTCCTCAGGTCAAGGTCACACATAGTCGTTTTGTATCAATTTCCAAATTTTGTGCTCGCTCTGTTTCTTTCAAACTGATAGTATGAAATTAAATCTAATTGGCAGAACTATTTATCTTACAGAGACGATACACAGAGTGCAGTTTTGGACTACCTCAGGTCAATAATACATAGAGGATATTCAAGTTTTTTCTATAAATACATGATTTATTTTCATCGAGTAATGTTTATGTTTATGTTTCACTGCAGTGAAAAATAAATTTTTACAGTGAAAATACGGAAAATGAAAATACGCATTTTATTTCATCAATATTTCTCAATATTTCATTACAAAGTATATAATAAACTGATTTATTCAAAATCCTTATATAAAGTGAATATATTGCAATGGAAGATTGAAATGTAAGAATTTATTAATACGTTTCTTCCCAATGTATATGTATTTACCTCCCTTCATTTTCTAAAATCTATCACTTTATAATGTTTTTTTATCAAACTATATATTTTTTTCCTGTTAAGATTATAATAATTAAGGTGCTTTTATAGGTTTATATGATTTAATTTTTTTGAAATGAGACAATCTTATTAAATGAAACTAATGTGACTTGACATACATGTGCGCCGCGATTCCGTTAGTTGCCATGGTGTTTATGGCATATTTTTGTTGTTTGTTGATATTTATCTATGAAAATTTGTGAAAATGTTTAAATTATATGGGTTTATAACATAGTAAAATATCAAATTCGTACGTGTTTTATTTAGCTTTTGATCAATCTTGTCACAGAATATTGGGACAACCCTCGTACATGTATGTAAATTCACTAAATAACAATAAGTTGTAAATGAGGCATATAAAATGTCAATTTTTTAAGGTAAGTTATTAGGGGCGTATGCGGCCGAGTGGTTACGGTCGTTGACTTCAAACCACTTGCCCCTCACCGCTATAGGTTCGAATCCCGACAGGGACTTTGGATTCTTTCATGTAAGGAAGCTATCCAGCTAGCTATTGTTCCAAAAATCATTTCACTGTTATTAAAAATGGCTGGGTAGGTCTGCCACATTTTACATGAACGTATATTTATATAGCATATATGTTTTAAAAGCATATTCCACCAACATACAACATACAGAGCATAGATTTTTAGCATGTATCATCACTTTGTAAATTAGCCTTTTATCATTTAAAAACCAACATTATTGTTGTTTTCAGTCAGTATTTATACTCTGTGACAATAGCATGTATATTTATAATCACCACTCTGTGCTTCAACATTTGTTTTGGATGGTGACATGTTTGCGGTCTGTACTTCACAGCGGAAAGCTGTGGCATATATAATTGTCACTAAGTAATCATGTGACAAGCGTAGCTCTTTGGCATGTTTCAATATAGATCTTAATATAAAACATATTTTGGACAAATGTTATAAATGGGTATCCTCTCTGTTTAAACATTATTTTATTAACTTAAAAATATAATTATTCAAAACAAATTTGCATTCGGGCGTATTTTGCCACGCTATGCGTTGCTCTTGTAAATTATTTCGTCGTCTTATGTTCGAATTGGCATAATTGTCATCGTCAATTGATATTTCATAGCATATGGCTACTCATGTCTTCATTGGTAAGTGTTATCGTTTCAATTTCATTGACATTAGGTAAGGCTTCCTGGACAGGAATGGAGTCTTCTACTGTTGCTGACTTTGTTGTAGATGATGCCATTTGTGGTTCTTCATCTGGTTTATCGTCGGCCATTTTCTTGAAGTTTTTTATTACTGGGCGGTACTGACTCTTGGCCTGCGGAATCAGCCCCTTGCTCAAACTTTCACACAGTGTAGCAAGAAATATTCTCCTATTGTATTACTTATAGAACGATTAACCTAAATAACGGAAACTAAGTTAGCTGTTAAGGCTTGCACTTAGCTTTTACCTTCAGACGCCCCTATCAACGGAAAGAGAAAAGATCACACAGTACTTTAAAGAACAAAAGATTGGTGGTCAGATTGTTTACTGTTGTTAGGCCGTGTCTACACCTATTCAAGTTTCTTACATGTCACATTTAGATAAGCTAAATAAACGGCCCTTTCAACATTTTTTCAGGCACAATTTTTACTGAAATGTCTCATTAAGATAGCCCAGGATTTATACCTTTGTCTTTGCAAGACTATCATGTTTCTGTAAAATATGTGAAAAGAAGCGGGAAAATGATGCAATTAGCTAAAACATAATGGAGTAAATGCGTTCATTCTTTTTTAAAATTGAAAAAAATGTGACAAAAAATTATTTTGTTTGATGAAACTTATTCACTAAATGAACAAGATCATTTTAAATCCATTTTGACTCTACTTGAAAAAGAGCTCTTGTTTATTTTTTTACAATGTATTTATTTTTATTTTTTTTTTTTTGCTCTTCTGTGTATCAGCGTATTGATTTGTTCCTTTGACCAAGACATTGTAATCATTAACTGAAATTCAAAGGACATGTACACTGAATCACAACAAAAGTCAGAAAATAATAAAAAAACAACACTATCACACCTTCGGTGCACATGTTTTGTGTCAAACCGGTGTTATCAGTGTCTTGACAGCCAAAAACTTGTAGAAAAATAGAACGTGTTCTAACTTTCTTGCAAGGAATTATCTTCTTGGATGTCACATAATTTCTCTTTAAAACTCATTCAAGTAGGGTGTCTACACTATCCAATACAAGAGAATATGATACTTGCATTCAAGACTTGGATAGGTGTAGACGGGCACTTACTGTACTAAAGTGCTATTACTTACTGACTTTGTTATTATGCCCCCACTTCAAAGAAGAGGGGGTATATTGCTTTGCATTTGTCTGTCTGTCGGTTTGTCGTCCGTCGGTCCGTAGACCAAATGGTTTCCAAGTGATAACTAAAGAACCCTCAGGCCTAGGAACTTCAAACTTGGTATGGTGATTGGTCATGACCAGTAGATGACCCCTATTGATATTGGTGTTAAGGGGTCAAAGGTCAAGGTCACATTGGCCTTGTAAGTAAAAACAGTTTCCAATCAAAAACTAAAGAACGCTTAGGCCTAGGAACTTCAAACTTGGTATGATAATTGATCATGACCAGCAGATGAACTCTATTGATTTCATGTTCAAGGGGTCAAATGTCAAGGTCACATTGACCTTGTAGGTAAAAACGGTTTCCGATCAATAACTAAAGAACGCTTAGGTCTAGGAACTTCAAACTTTGTATGATGATTGGTCATGACCAGCAGATGACCCCTATTGATTTTTGGGTCAAGGGGTCAAAGGTCAAGGTCACATTGACCTTGTAGGTAAAAACGGTTTCCGATCAATAACTAAAGAACGCTTAGGCCTAGGAACTTCAAACTTGGTATGATGATTGGTCATGACCAGCAGATGACCCCTATTGATTTTGGGGTCAAGGGGTCAAAGGTCAAGGTCACATTGACCTTGTAGGTAAAAACGGTTTCCGATCAATAACTAAAGAACGCTTAGGCCTAGGAACTTCAAACTTGGTATGATGATTGGTCATGACCAGCAGATGACCCCTATTGATTTTTGGGTCAAGGGGTCAAAGGTCAAGGTCACATTGACCTTGTAGGTAAAAACGGTTTCCGATCAATAACTAAACAACGCTGAGGCCTAGGAACTTCAAACTTTGTATGATGATTGGCCATGACCAGCAAATGATCCCTATTGATTTCTGGGTCAAGGGGTCAAAGGTCAAGGTCACATTGACCTTGTAGGTAAAAAGGGTTTCCGATCAATTACTTAAGACCGCTTAGGCCTGGAAACTTCAAACTTGGTATGATGATTGGTCATGACCAGTAGATGACCCCTATTGATTTTGGGATCACGGGTCAGTGTTATATTGACCTTGTACTTAAAGACGGTTTCTGACCAATAACTCAACAACTCAAGTTGTGTTGGTTGATATTTTTATATTAAACTAAAATTGCTTTTGGTATACACATTTGAAGGTCTTATGTAATATAACAACTTGACAGTCATTAATGAGGCCTACATGATTCATAAAATTGATACATTTATTATTTGGTAAGATTTGTAATAACTTAGATTGCTGCACACAACCTATGGGGTGACAATAACTATTACCTTGTGACTATTCATGACCAGTAGATACAAAATAACACTTATTAATTTTTTGTTCACTAGGTCAGAAGTCATGCATAATAACCTGATCACATGACTAATTGGCTGCCGATAGGGGGCATACATGTTTTACAAACATATTTTGTTATGTAAGTAAATATCCTGTCCGTGCTCTGTCTTGTGTCCTCTCCTGTTTTGTTTGGTGTCATCCTGGGCTCTTTGCCGCTGGCAAATAAAGATATTAAAATGAATAAATTGAAGAAAACATTATGCCTATTAAACAGAAATACCACATAATGAGGTATTTCCCCTTAAAGTGTGAAAGGTATTCGTAATGAATCTGTGTTTTACACGCAACAACTGCAGCAGAAAGTCTTGTTTTAAAAGTTACAAAATAAGTGAAAGATAAAATCTATAAAAATCCAAGATGACTTCCAAATTAAACAAACAACATTAGTTTTAACTACTTAATAAATATGAAGTTTATTAAACAAAACATATTCTAGAAAAAAGAGCAGCTCAAAGTGTTGATGCAAATTTGTCTTTTTAATAAAGAAAATATTTACAAGAAAAACTAATTAATTTATATGTCAGTAAAATCTTTGAGCAGACAATTTTGGTTCTTACTTCTTCAAAAATGTGCTTCAGACTGTCAAATTCATTAAAATGCAGAACTGTTCTGATTGGTCAAAGAATTTTAGCTAAGTGAATTTCTTTTTAATTGATGCTGCTGTTTTATCAATTCTTTACATTACTATTCTAAAAATAGATTATGATTCGTTGAAAATTTTCAACAGCACCGATAACAAATGATTATAAAAAGGATTATAACAATAAAAAAGAAACTAAATCGACTGACAAGAAATATCCTTAACTTGTAAATTTCTAAGTCAGGCAAAGTGAAAGTTGAACAATTTGTGTATTGGCATTGCTAAGTGAATATAACTTTATTATTCACTAAGATATTTAATGTATCGAGATAATTCACTTACAACATGTTTTGCCTTAGTTTATTCTAAAGCCCTGATCCATATGGAAATAGACGTGCATTCTTAGATTGATTTCTCATTTGTATTAACGAACCTTACTCTTTTGAGGTTTAATATTTTAGTGTACGGCGCGATGGTAATAATAATATGTCGATTTATCATTTAATCCAAAATAGTATTCAACCTAACAATATGTTTAACAAAAATATGTATGTCAGATATTCATTTCAGAGGAGCTGACGTATCTATTGAGGATGTGAAACAGTTAACTCCTCTTTTGACGGCAATAAGGTACGACAGTCTACAAGTATTTCAACGCCTTACAGAAGACATGTCAGATGAAGTTGAAATCGATAAAATGGTTGAAATAGCAACAAAATATAACAGCGAGCACGTCGCAAAAGATTTGATACAGAAGTTCGGGGACGACTGTAAAAATGTTATTGAAAAAAACTGGCACAAACTTGTGTCATTAGCCACGGTCAATAACAGTTTTAAGCTATTACAAGTAAGTTAGAACTTTTACATAGTACTTTGAAATTCACACTTTAACACACTTAAATATATCTACTCTATATCTAGATATTTGTTTTCACGATGCTCTATTTTTATTTAGATGCTGCATGATCAGGTAAAAGACATTGATATCCCTTCCTTGGAAGAAGACACTGACGATGAAGTGAGTATTATCTTTTATCAATTGTTATTATCATAATTTTATTCAGTCACATACAGTTAATAGTACATTCAATCAATATAACTATAATATGGCTATAATGTCCAATCTTTCTTTTACGAAGTAAAGTCAAAATGTTCCTCGACTGAGGTGGTAGTTTCAATGTAACGGCACGAAATTTAATTCATGTACGTTTCATTTCCTAGGGTGACTTTTTTGATGTGGTGGTTGGTGACAATATGTGTTTCCAAACCATAAAATCTCTATGGTTTAAGGATCATTAAAATAAATCACATATTTATTATGTGTGATAATTCATGATATTGTGGTTGAGATTCACTTTAACACCAATAAAAACAAACACACTTCAAATAATAATCTTTTTTAATATATACTTATAAATGAAATATTGAGAAATATTGATGAAATAAAATGTGTATTTTCAGTTTCCGTATTTTCACTGAAAAAAATTTATTTTTCACTGCAGTGAAACATATTTTCCGTATTTTCACTGGTGTCTTGCCGGACTACTTTCTTTTAAATTCTGCCAGTACACAAAATTTAAGGGAAAGTCTTTCAAATTTTAATGTCAAAAATGAGTAAAATGTATATAATAAACAGAAAATTCAAGTTTTTTCCATACATACATGATGTATTTTCATCTTGTGGCATGAAAATTACCATATTTCACTCGTGGCTACCGCCACTCATGAAATATTTATTTTCATACCACTCGATGAAAATAAATCATGTATTTATAGAAAAAACTTGAATATCCTCTATTTATTTTTCCATATTTCAATAACTACAAATAATAAAATATAATCAAACGCACCTACAAATTGTAACAAGTGATATTTTTCTACCATTCAAAATAGGGCAAAATCGGAGCAAAGAAAGAGATACATACATAATTTTCGAGAACTTTTTGTACTTAACTCCCGGATGCAACGTTTACACTTAACGAAAGTACTTTTAAAAGTTAACTTGATTTATGTGATGTATCATATTTTTTCTTGTTAGAAACTGTATGTTGTAAATGTCACAGGCGAACATCTAAACAATTCAACATATCAAATGCATATTTACAAAATCCCCAAAATAAAAAAAAAATAAAAAACACCTTTGTTGAATATATATTAACACAAGATACAAATTCCTTGCATAAGTCAACTTTTGGTTTCGCTCAATAACTTGAGTTTGCTTTGGCGCCAAACTTGGTGTGTGGGTAGTGTATATCAAGAGGAAACTTGGGATAGCTTCCAAGGTGTCTGCTATCAAGGTCAAGGTCACTCTTGCTAGAAATTCGATTTCCACTCATTTACTTGTGCTTGCTGAGGCCTATTGACACCAAATTTGATGTTTGGGTATCTCATATCATAGACAGCTTGTGATCGATATCCAGGTCCCTGTTGTCAAGGTCAAGGTCACTGTTGCTAAAAATATAATTCAGTTTCCGCTCAATTATTGTGTTTGCTTTGACCTGTTAACATCAAAACTTGGGGTATTGGTAACTTCTATGAAGAGACACTTTGGAATTGCTACCAAGGTGTCTGTGATCAAGGTCAAAGTCATTGTTGCTAAATATTGAGATTCAGTTTCTACTCAATAACTTTTGTTCGCTTTTGCCTATTGACACTAAACTTGGTGAATTGGTTGCTTATATCAAAAGGCAGCTTTTGATTCTTACCCAGTTGTCTGTGATCAAAGTCAAGGTCAGAAATTCAGTTTCCGCTAAATAACTCGAATTAGTTGAGGCCTATTGAAGTCAAACGTTGTGTCTGTGCAGCTTATATCAAGATGCAGCATTGGATTGCTACCCAGATGTTTTTGATCAAGGTCAAGGTCACAATTGTAAAATAGAAATTCAGTTTCCGATTCAAAGGTCTACCAAAATCTTCCATGGCCGCTATTCGATATTTTCAGCTTTGCGGATCTAATATACCCATCCCGAAATGGAATCAATTCACATATGCGCCCATTCTCCAAACTCCTCGTGGTAGTTTTTTTAATAAGAACTACGTCAAAAATTGTAGCATTATATGCAGATCGCATTTTCTTTGATTTCAGTTTGGATTCCATACGTTCCCAAGTTTTGTTTCTCCAAATTCTTCAGAATGCTTTTGTTTGTTCAATATTGTCAATTATTTATCTCTTGTACTTACATATGTAAAGAAATAACTATCGTAATCTTCTGTCTATATCTTCGGGAGGCCGGTTTTCGGAAATGGAAATTATTTGGTGTAAGTGTAATATTTCAATTTGTGTCATCAATTACGTGTATCAGTGGTCGTCTTCAACTTCCTTTAACAATGTTTATAATTTTAGGATTCGCAAAGTAAGATTGAAAGGTGTTCCAATACATATCCAAAACCATTATTTTGTAAAATTGTTCTTAAAGATGAAACCAAATTATCATTTCCCTGTATATTATCTTTAACCATCTTTAAATAACACTTTTTAAATAATCTATGTTTTGGGATTTTAATAATTTTTAAATTAGTCTTAAATATCATGTCCCTGTATTATCATTAAAAATCTTTAAATACATGTAACACTTTTTAACTAGTCTATCTTTTGGGATTTTAATAATTTTTAACTAATACTCAATTCGTATTTTTATTGATATTTTATTTATAGGATACCTCCAGCAGTCGCCTAATACAGCTACATTAGATTTTTTTTACAACACATAAAGCGTTTGCCATCAAGCAAAGCACTCTTTAAATACCTGTACCCCAAATGTCAGCTCCCCATATAGTACTAGTACCTGAGGAGATATTTTAGTATCAAACAGTTTAAAAAATACTTTTTTTATTTAATTGGCAACACTCAAACCAAAGATTCTAAACTTGATATAAAAACCTTCTTTCCCTTTTATACATAACTCATGTAAACCATTCTGTTAATAAAAAGCTGTCTTGTAAATATTAAAAAACCATAACCAAAAACATTGCAACTTCAATTTGCTTATTTTTATAAGTCCTATTTTTAATTTTATCCAAGGTGCCACCATTTAAAAAAACTATTTTTGCTTTACTTTAATTTACTTTAAGTTTATATGTATCACAAAAAAGTTGACAAAGTATCTAATTGCTTTTGGACATATAACCATTTTTATCAAAAAATTAGTTTTCAAGCGTAGGTTTATTGCATTAGTAGAAAAGTGTAATAAACTTCTAAATTATTAAATGCTGCAGTAATTATAAGTATAGGCCACTTCCAAAAGCCTTTACTGTTAGGTTTTGTTGGGTTAACCCTTTAGCAGTATCAGTTCAAATTCCTCTCAGTGCCTGAGACTTTTACGTTTAAAATAATGGTGACAATGATTAAAATGAAATAATGCTTATAAAGTTTCTTTTGTGGGCAATATGATTTGACTAGTATAAAGATGTGACATTGCGTCTAGCCTGATCTATTCTGGGAACTTTATAGGTATAATTACATTGAACATGAGTAGGCAGTGTTCACTCATTGACAGTGATTAAAACTCACATTTTGAAATATAAGGTTGCAATGAGTAAATAAAGAGGGGAGAAGTGAATAGGCCACTTCCTACAACCCTGTTGTTGTGTTAACCTTTGAAAGACATAGTTGATTTTCGGCCTTGCAGCTGAAAGGTCCAGGGTTGAAATCCTGGTTAGTGCCTGAGATTTTTCAGGTTTGCAGTAATGGTAAGGGTGTTGAATAATGTTTGTTTTCCTGGTTCTGCAGATTCTGTGATAATTAAAGTGACATTATGTCTATTCAAGTGATAATCACGAGTGTTCAGGAAAAATTTAAACTTAACATTTTGTCATATGTTTGTTTTCCATTTTATAGTAAATGTCACCTTGATAATGGATAATCCGCATTAACCACAAAAATGTCTATAAAGATCATTCATAAACTGTCATTTTCTAAAAGTGTTGGACAATCTTTTTTATATTAAAGCAGTTTTTAAATTTATCCTAAACATTAAATTTGCAATTATTTTTCAATTGCCATTAAAATTGTCAATCTTAAATATGCAACTTACTTCTCTCGGTTGACAGTGAAAAGAATGTGCATCATTTTCAAAAACATCATCACAATTTACGTGTTCAAACGTATATAAATATTTCTACTATGGCTGTGATGGTATCTTCTACCTTGTGCACCTTCAGAGCAGAGGGTATGCTTCATCAAACACTGAACATTCTCTGAACGTCAGTAAGAGATACATCTCCCACACACGTGATATTAAGTTGTTTGAATAATTTTATAAAAAAAAATTGTCCAATGTAGATCGCGGGAATTGGTTTCTCTTGTATAATTCTTGAACATTTGAAATAACCTAATAAACAAGATGTTTGTGATGCTATTCTTAGTAACTCAGTCATTTCTATGACCCAGTTTATAACAACCAAATGTATCCTAAGTTTCCTCAATGGTTATTTTGCGAAATTTCTGAGAGACGCTATTTTGTTTGGCGGGGAAACATCCGTCTATTTATCAATTGTGCATCCAGGTGATCTGTTTTAACCAATGAAAATGCGTATAAAGATATTCGAGTCGATTAGAACTTGGCATTTCATTGGTCGTTCAATGTTCATTATAAAGGTCAATAATACAGATCTACGCTGGTTTAAGCAGCGGTGTGAAGTAACTAGAGTCAATTTACTGAGCTGCTACCACACGTCTTAAACATTGACTTGATAAAAATGTGCCATCAAGCAAAGCACTCTTCAAAAGATCATTTCGTATAATTATTTATATCAGAAAAAATCTTTTTAACGTATCTTAAGGCTGGTCTGGTTAAAAGTATCATAATTGGAAATGATATATCTATAGCGCTTAGCTTGACTTAACGGAATACCTCGATTTCATGATTAAATAAAATAGGATGTAAAATCTAAACACAATTGAATTTTGTCCGTTTGCAAAATATATCGGTACCAATATTGTCAGTTGCGTCTTTAGATACATAAACATCAAGGAATAATACCGAGTACGTAGAAATGCTGTGAATAAGCAAACTTACTGTTCGGGTTAAAACTATTGAAAACATCTATAAATAAATTAAGCAAAGAAACATTCAAAACCAATAGAATATCATCTAGGAAACGTCATCACCAGACATCAAGTTTTATATCATAAACTGACTATGAAATTGATTTAGTTCAAAACGAAATTCAAACACTAGATTAAAGTTATTTCTTGTTTTCTCACTTTTTTATGAAAAGTAATATTTTTATCGTAAACTTTAAGGAGTAAGCTGCGGATGAAGGTGCAGAAACAGAAACAAATCAGATTAAGGTATATGTTATTTCTTTATTGATCAGATTTAATACCATAACACAGGACTAAAATATACATAAAAAATACTATACGTTGAAATTGTTTTCTGTTTTGTTTGTTGTTGTTGTTTTTTACTATTTATTCAAATAAAACCCGTGTTTGTCAGAATCTGTAGTTTAAAACTGCAAAAAAGAGCATACAAAGTAATCTTCAAATATTACTACTTTTTGACGGGAGGAATTTCACGGCCATCATATGGACCTTGCAAAACTTGTGACAATTGATGGAGTAATCGGGGCTATATTATTATACTTTTTCGTGTAAAAAATATGCATTTTTTCTGGTTGCGGACACATCTGTCACTATTTCAAAAAACGATATTTGTATGAAATTGAATGATTAAGTTCATAACGAGATTCGTACACAAGATTAAACTTATTTCTTGTTTTATCACACATTATAAAATTTTTATTGTAAATTTTTAGTTTTACACACCTTGGTTTAATGCAATTAAATCAGATTCAGGTATATGTTATTTCTACATTGATCATGTTTGCCAAAACACATGACAAAACTATTCGTGAACTGGTTTAATTAATTTCTCTTGACAATGAAAATGTCATTACATAGGTCACACATTATTTGGCTTTTTCCATACACGTACACAATTGGTGCAATTCATGATATTACATAGAATAATACCACTAAATGAGTATCTTTATAAACTAAAATAAGATGAATTTCCACTAGCATTGAGCACTTTTTGGACATGTATTCATTCATTCATCCGGACTTCTTAATGAAGTCAGAATTGTATGTGAAATAAATGAAAGAATAAATAAAAACTTTTTTAAGAACACAAAATATAATCTTATGCAATGTTAACGTTTATTTGACATTCTCTAAACTCATTTTTCTTCATATGGAATTTAAATGAAAAATATACAATGTCATGTATAGCTTTCGAAAATGAACAAACACACATTTCTAAATGTTGAGTAAACCTCAGATTAATCTAATATGTAAGATCTTTCTATTGGATAGGACAATTCTTTTTATGGCGATTGCGATAAGAAGTGGTCAAATTTGTTTTTTTTATCTTAATTAATTTTCTTAAATACAAGTATTTCATAATTTTTTATTGTCAGTATATCAAGGTATAATTATAAATTTATTGATGTTTATAAAAAATGTCTTTGATTACAATTGCAAATGAATTAAATAGTTGTTTTGAGAGGAAATTAATATCTCTAAAAACAACAACAACAAACACTACCAAGTTCGTGCATTTTTTTGGTTTTCCGTATAACAAATCTTTTCTGAGATAACGTAATCTGATTTGATGTTATGATTTCTTTTGTATACGCCAGAAAGAATTTCGGATTTCGGCGTATATTGTTATGCTCCTGGTTGTACGTCCGTGTCAGGAGAAATGACTGCCTTGATGTTATTTAATCTAAGGAAAGATTTAGTAATAAAAACTAGAACCAATTTCCAAGATATGGGGGCTTGGCAGCACCGCCTGACATAAAAGTGAAATATTCTCAGTTGGAAAACTAGCGTGTAATTGTTTAGTAAACACTTTTTTTTTAGGTATTTTTATCCTTTTCTATCTCAAATCAATATATACATGTAAACAACAAACTCTGATTATTATTTACACCCAAAACAAAGAACTTTGATCATTATTTACACCCAAAACAAACACACGTCATTTATCAGCCACTTATACGAAATATCTTTTCACGTATACGTCTTTTATACGAAACAATACTAGACACCTGGCGAGCCCAAGCTCTAAACAACTTATGATCAAACAAAACAATAAAATCACCACAAAATGAAGAACACAGAAATGACTATTTTTACAACTCTAAGATACAGTATAAACCACAAACATTCATCCAACAATATTAACTTCACACAATCTAATCAGCATCAGAAAAGCAAACTAAAGCACCCAATATTTACATATATCCTCAAAACAAAGCATCAACTAATATAATCTTGACCAGACAAACATTCAACCAATGTCAACCAATTATATCTTCACAAACAGATATAACTCAATAACTGTAAAAACTAATTACAACCAAGAAACCCTGATCAATTAAGATCACCACAATTATATTCAACCAACTTCAACAAACCAACAAAACAACAAATTCTCTTCTCAACAACAACAAAAAAAACAAACGCTACACACTATTAGCGTGTCACTCCTAAACTGATGTAAAATCTCTCTCAAAACCCGCATAATTGCTAGTTTAAACGATCTGACCTTTACATGTTGATAGATTTTATACCCCCAGCAACAGGTTTATAAATGAAACTGTACATTGAAATCTGATACACTACAAAGTATCGCTGACTCGTTATAAAATAAAAACTATCTACAGTGAAATTGTATGATTATTCTCACAGCCCCCTACTCAAGAAAACACTCCACGGTTTTCAAACAAAATGAATAATCTACAATGTCTCTTTTCAGGTATCGAGTCTACTTAGGTAATCTGCACATACGTTGTCATTTCCTTTCACAGCTACTATTCTAAACGTATAGTTCTGTAGAAATAATGCCCATCTCATAATGCGGCCACTGTCAACTTTACACTTCTGAATATATGTTAAAGGAGCATGGTCTGTATGCAGCTCAAATTCTTTCCCGTACAAATATTTGTTGAATTTCTTTATTCCAAATACCATTGCAAGACACTCCCTTTCGATAACCGAGTAGTTTCTTTCTCTATTGAGCAATTTCTTACTCGCGTAAGCTATTGGAAGCAGACCATCATCAAACTCTTGAAGAAGCGCAGCCCTAACTCCGGTATCTGAAGCATCACATTGCAAAACAAATGACTTTGAAAAGTCTGGAAGTCGTAGTATTGGTGATCGTGTCAGTACTTGCTTCAATGTCGTAAAGGCTTTTTCATGTTCTTGTTTCCATATGATTTTATTTGGCTGTCCTTTCTTCGTAAGATCTGTCAATGGTGAAGCAATTTCTGCAAATGAAGCAATGAATTTTCGGTAGTATCCAGCAGTCCAAGAAATGATCTCACTTGCTTCTTTGACTCTGCTCGCACAGCGTCTCTAATTTTCATCAATTTGTCATCTTCCATTTGCATTTGTCCTTTGCCAACAACATGACCGGTAAATGGTATACCTTCAAATCCAATCATACATTTAGAAGGTTTAACTGTGATCTTTGCTTCTCGTATTCTGTCGAACAACTGTCTCAACATTTTAATATGTCTCTCCCATGTAACCGTATGTCCAAGCACATCGTCAACATAGTTATCAATATCATTCACTCCGGAAAGCAAGCAACTGCCGCATCATTCTATTAATGTTGCACCAGAATTGACCATTCCAAATGGCATCTTTCTGAATTGGTAACTACCTTCTGTTGTAGAAAATGCTGTTAGATGTCTTGATTTTGCTTCAATTGGTATTTGCCAAAAACCTTTGGTCAAATCAATTTTTGTGAAGAACTTATCGTTTTTTAGCTTTGCCATCACATACTCAACATTACAACATTACCCATTGGTTCTGTATCAAACTTTGTTACAGATTTCAGTCGTCTGAAGTCAATACAAATGCGGTTTGTATTATCCTTTTTTATCACCAAAACAATTGGAGAATTATAATCAGAATTTGCTGGTTCAATGATACCACATTCAAGCATTTTCTTAATTTCATCCTCTACCGCTGTCCTTTTTGGCATATGGTATCGTACTGTCTTACACGAATTGGTGTTTTGTCAGTCAACTCAATCTTGTGAGATTCAAGATCCGTAGTTCCGGGAATATCAGTAAAAATATCCTCAAATTCTTGAAGCAACGCATTCACTTCTGATTTTTGTTCTAACTAGTTCACAGCGCCAAAATATGGAAAAACCATGTGAAAATTCTGGTGGCCACATTTTAAACTTAATTGTCATTAAACTTGGTCAGGATGCTTGTCTAGGTAATTGCTCGGATCAGTTCGAACATGGGTCATTGCGGATGAAAAACTAGGTCAAAGGAGCTTAAAGGCTATATGTCACATTTTTTACTCAACTTTCATGAAACTTTGCAAGGATGTTTGTCTATGTAATTGCTCGGATGAGTTCGATGGGCCAGGTAGGCGATCTTTGGCCATCTTGGCCTTCTTGTTTTTCTAGAACTTTATATTTCTATATATTTTTTTTTTAAATATTAAAGATGTTATGTTAATGTGAATAATTAATTTGAAATGTAATCGAAGTCGGTCTTATTTATCAATTAAACGTGATGCTACTTAAAATATGTAAATGAGCTAAATAACAATAAGTTGTAAATGAAATATATAAAATGTCAATAAGGTGCATCCGAGGCCCAGTGGTTAAAGTCGTTGAACTCAAACCACTTGCCCCTCACCGCTGTCTGTTCGAATCTCAACAGCGACTTTGGATTCTTTCATGTGAGGAGGGTATCAAACTAGCTTACGTAACCTCAGTGGTTCTACTCAAGTGCCCGTTCGAGCCTGAAATAATGCACGGTAGGTCACCTTAGGTCTCCATCCACCATTAAAGCTGGAAAGTCGCCATTTGACCGCTAATGTGTCGGTGCGACGTAAAACCTGATCAAACAATTTATGAAAACTAAGGACATAGATGAAGATGTTTTGTGTACGGGCAGCTGTTGATTTACATTGTAACCTCTGTTTGGCCTTACTGTGGGAAGTCTTTCACTTATTTACAGACTGATATGGGTTGAAGGGCTAATATAAAGTTGCTGTATACCTGTTGTATTATACCCTTAAACAAAATATATGTTCAAGGAAAAACTACCAGTATGATAAATTGCAGAAAGATTATCCCTTGACATCACTGCATTTTTTTGATGGCTGAATGTTATAAGCGTTGAATGGAGGGAGGTAATAAGAACACATTTTCATATGCCAAAAAATAATATATGTTTAAGCTTAGATTCTGCATGAATCATTGTATTGTTGACACCTTACAAAAGTTATATAAATCATAGTCATTTGGTCTATATTGGCCCTGTCCCAGGAGTCACATAGATATGAAAACTTATTTTCATGTAACTATGTATTCTAAAATAAAGTTATACACTAATATTTATATATATATGTCTATACCCAGTGAGTTGTTAGGGTGAATGTAGGTTTTGCACAATGTACTTGTACACATATTTAAAAAGTATACATGTTTCCAAGGTTTTTTCCTCCCACTAAAAACGTGCAGAGTATAGATATTTACCATGTATCATCGCTTTGTTCACTTTATACAAGTTGAATTATCAGTTTTGTACCAATTAGATGGATGTATGTATGAGTATTGGTGTTTTCAATTCAAAGAGAGGTATTTTGTTGTTTTGTTTTAATTATTTTAGGCTTAATATTTTGTGATTTTGAATTTCTGGTTTTATATATACCAATTGTAAGTTTCTTAAAACATTTTATTATTTAGAACCCAACATTATTGTTGTTTTCAGTCAGCATATGTATTCAGTGACAATAGCATGAAGGTAAATTATCACCACTTTGCCCTTTATGGGCATGACTGGTGACATGTCTGATGTGGACTCGACAGCGTAAACTGTAGCATACATAATCTTTATTAGTATTCATGTGCCAAGAGCGTAGTTCTTTTGCATGTATCAATACAGATTTTAATATCAAAAATTGAAATAAACATGTTGTGACAAATGAAATAATTTGGTCACCTTTTTTTAAATAACTTTTTGATTATTTTAAATAAATTTGCATCCCGGCGAATATTGCCACGCCTATGCGGTGCTCTTGTTAATCATTTGAGAATAGCTCTCCCATCCCGACTTTGTAAATTTTTGCACTTAGTGTGTATTTAAAAATGTTTATGCTTTAAAATACTAATTGACTATTCTCCTTTAATAACGTTTCTCCTGTTCGATGAAAACTGAGGTCTTTGACTGCTTTTCGATCAATATTGTAACGCTGTAAGCTATGGTATTAAAATTAAAGCTATAACGAGATATGAACTGATTGATGAACAAACGACCAATAAAATTAATAACTGTTATGATCCGTGGCCGGTTTTGATATATTTTTGTCATATTGCATCAAAAGGGGTATGTTGCATTCGATCATTTATAGAAAACTTATTTGTCTTAAAAATGATTTTCTTGATAGATACAGGTGTATTTATATATTTACCCGACTTACATTAAAGTAATAATACTCCCTTGTTTAATTTCACAAAACAATGAGCGTAAAAGCTTAGTTTTAATATAATAATAAAAATAAGGAGTGAGTGTAGCAATGCTTGATTCTAATATTTACATGTAATATTTGATATTGGAATTTTGTCTCTAAATGCATATTACCTTTATGCTTATATTTATTTTTTACAGACTACCGGTGATACGTCTAAAGAAACGAAACATCAAAAAGAGCCCCCAAAAGAACCCCTTCTTGTAGCTGCGGAAAAGGGGTACTTCGAATGTTTGGATGTAAGTTTTCCTGTTTTATATCGTTTATGAATAAAGTTATAGTTTTATCAACACGTCAATAATAGATATAAACTGTGTTAACATTTAAAGAATACTCTTACTTAATGGTATCTACCCAGACTAAAATGGTGCAATGCGGGAATGGTGCAATGCTGGACACTTTCCATAGGAACTGCGTGGCTTGGTTATTTAAGGGACTGCACTCCGTAACTGTTGTTCTTTCTTGTTTAAATTTCCGTCATTTTATTCATTGAATTCATGGTACTCCTACAATCGGATCAAATGGTTTTTGAAAATGTATCTAAGGCAAGCCCCTCTAATGGGCACTATTATGTACTGTAAATCTGACAAAATAGGCCAGTTATATGTGTTAAAAATTTTTTTGATGCAAAACCTTTTTACCTGTTAACAATATATCTCCTTAACGACGTAGAACCGATTTTCCGACAACAACATATAAAAGGTGAAATTGTTTGATTAGATAAAGGTCTGAATCACACGAATCAATTACTGTTCGACCAATGTTTACATGAGTCAGATCAGATGTTTGTCATGGATGCATGTATCTCCATGGTGTTTTGATATGATATATTTTTGTTGTTGCGTTTTAAGTTTAGATACGAGATGAATTTTAACTCTTAAAAGTTATATATAATTTAGAATGATAATTATCAAAAATATGATTATTTGTAAACCCATATTTAGGAATCCAAAATCCATAATCTGACACGTACAATTCTTATTTTAAATATATTAAGCAAAGAACAAAGACGCGCAAGACGCCAGTACGTACTAAACATAATTATATACACTGACTTATTATATAATCCATACTAGAAATTGCCGTTTCAATTCAATTTACTCTTATGTATATCATTTTACCAAAGAATATTTAACAATATGTATAATTTTGAATATCATTCAATATTCAAAGAGAGGTACTCCAGTAAATAAACTTTAATCAAATAAATTTTTTAAAAGAAGGTTTATAAATGAGTGCATTTTGTCAATGCTAAACCATTTAATCGTAGGCAGTCTTATATATAATTCATGAATATCCAAATTTATACATATTAAAATTCTACCGATTGAACACTGATTTTACTTTTCGATTGAACAATAAATTATTTGATATAAGTAGCTGAGAGTACTGATAAATTCGTTTTATGTGTTTTCCGGTATTTTCATAAGCATGAGTTTATGGGATTGTGAACGTTTCTGCTAGTCTCGTTATTTTGGTCAAATCTATATTGAAAAATGACATTAAAAAGCAGTGTTACATTGTTTTTGGATGTGGACATGGTTTGACAGAACTTAAATACCTGAGTAACATAACTTGGAAGTGAAAGAACCTAAAACTCTGAGTGTTCGTATTCAGAACTCCTTTCGGTTAATGATTAGACGCGTATACTATTTCAGAGAGCTCCTTTGCATTATTTTACTTATTAAGGAATGGGCAATAAGATTCCCAGATTTCAGTTTAAATCTTTGAATTGACCAATGAAATTTCTACTGATATTTAGTTCTTTCTTTAAATTTTACAGAAAGTCAAACTGATTTAAGACGGCCTAAGACGTGTAATAGTAATGCCGTTGTAGACACATGGTCTGCTTATCCAGTTGATACTCAAAACCTTTCTAAGGATACTACATATGTTAAATAATTATTGACTGTTTTATGATCTATAAGGCAAATATTTTTGGTCAGTTTCTTTAAATAATAAAAAAAAACTTTCATGAACTTATTTGTGAGGATAGAATTCCTCAGAAATAAGGTGCGGACGAAGGAAACAAAATTTATACTTTACCTTTTCTAGAACTTTTATAAAATAAGATTAATGTGCATCAATCATTAAATGAACGTAAGGCCGTTGTTATTGAACGATTCAAAAGAACACATAACTTATGTGGACATACTTTACAGCAAATAACATTTACAGCTATGTTAATAATTTACCAGAAATAAAAGGTAAATAAAATGATAAAATTACAACCACAGGATAAAAAGGACTTAAAAACAAGAAGAAATGTAGGTAAAGGTTTAATGTACCTTCATTTATTTAGAACATTAAAAAAATCTGTATCAAAAAAACAATAATTGTGATTAAAATCCTCATTAAAGATTTAAAACATTATTATAAAAAAATCATCTAATTCCTTTTTTCTAGGACAATATCAATGTGATGTAAAAAGGGGGCATGGTAAAATATGGAATATTAAAAAAGAAACACAATAAAACATTTTACATTGTATGGTTTTCGTTTTATTTTGCTGAGAAAATTTTGTTATATGATATACAGTTTTGAAAATTAAAAGGAGTCCGGAACAATATATGAAACAAATTGAATTGATAAACAAACCTATTGATTCATTTTTAGATTATACACGATGGTTAAAATGGCTTAAATCTTAACGTTTTTTTAAATATTAAAGTATGAAAAAAATATTGTTTAAAAGATTTGTGAAAAGATGTAAAAAACAAAAGAAATTTAATACCCACCATTTTCTTATCAAACAAAAGCATTGTTATGAATATATAAGAAAAAAGATTGAAGATTGATTGAAGAAATGAATCACACTGGATTTCTACGGTAGCGGTCAGTTGATAACCAATTTGTAAAGAGGTATAATTAATGAAAAGTTAAAACAGATACATGTAATAATATTTGAGTATTTATCAAAAAATCTTGATTGAGCCAGAAAAATGATATATTTTTTAGTATTGTGACAAGGTACGATATGCTATTAGAAATGATGTTTTTTTTAGATTTTGATAAAGACGAAAATATTTGATTTATGTACAAAATGTGAAAATGGAAAGACAGCATTGCATCTTGCAGCTGCAAAAGGAAGAATAAGGTAACTGTTACTTTTCATCACTTTTCAACCAAGTGCTTGTTTTTGTTGTTTATCTTTTTTTCGCTTTTATAATCCTTAACGTGTTTTTTTTCACAAGCACTTAACAAGTTATAGCATTTCTAATCTTTTGTGTATTATGGCGTGTTTTGATTAAACAAAATAAACAAAACCATTACGTCAATTTATATTTTATATCACTTTTATTTGCATAAAAGTATTAAGTTGGTGGGTTGTTTTCATATAAAAAAGTCAATTGTTGTATTTAGCGACTTTATGTAATTTTTTTATTACAAAGAAACGTAGAATGTTTGATTGCGAAGGCACCGAAGCTGATGTATATGAAAGACAAATCAAAACGTACAGCACTCCACGACGCAAAACAACATAATGATCCCAAGTCATATATCGGACTAGCATATACAAGTTGATAGGCATGAACATGTAGATAGTCATGGAAAAGAATATCAAAACCAATATCATGTGATCATGAGACATGAAGACAATAAGATATTGATTCAAGTAAATGAAATACTATGTCTTCAACTAGGATTACATAATATGTTTTAAGTTTTAAATAAGAGCATTACTAAAAGCCAGATTGTTTTGTATACTTTTGTAACTTTATCTGAAATTTGACGAAATTGATTTGAATTGAACAGCGATGTTTGAGCATTCAAGTATTTAATATATACCTCTTACGAATGAGGTTGTAACAGGTTCATATAATAATAAAATGATGTACATCTTCAACAACATGAGTTTACAACATGGACAGTATTTTTAGCTTCATCGATAAGTTGCTTCTAATTTTGCATGTTTGAGCCCTATGAGTTTGAATCCTTTGAGCCCATGATCTCATGAAGACAAGTTCTACTTAATCGGTGCTATGTGTAGCTTGCACTAACATCAATGGTCGTGTTCTATCAAACCGAGTCTGTAGCATCTGTAATTTTGCATTTTTCGCGGTTCTTTATGTAAACCCATTATCTTTCACTTTTTTGTTCTGGAATTTCCCTCTTAAAGAACGTGGTAAAGGTCAAGGCAAAGTTCATAAGAACTTAATACCTACGTTACTATATATATAGTAACAAAAAATAAGGTATTTCAAGGCCATTATCGCAAGATTTAATTAGATAATTATGCATTTTGACCACCTTGCTACTCGGCATTTTTTCCATAATGGGCGAGTGAATGAGCGCACGTGCAAAATGACGTTATCAACTCTCAGTGACTTTCAAGATGGATGCTGTCGTTGACTGAATGAGCTGTAGTCAATTACAAATTGATAATTTAACAATATAAAGAGCGACTGGCCATTATGCATATATTTGGGCCATTATAACATAATGGCGAGCAGCAACCAAGTATTAAACTCTATGTTGCAGCTAAATATATAAAACTCTTTTTTTTTCAAAAGTTTTATTTCATTTAAGCATATAACTATCGATATGAGCATATACATTACTTTGACTAAATATAATAAAACAGGATATGTTTGTTAACATGTATGTCCCCTATCGGCAGCTTATTTGTTATGTGGTCAGGTTATTATGACTGACTTTTGACCCTGTGACCAAAGAGTCAATAGAGGTTATCTACTGGTCATGAATAGTCACAAGGTATCTGTGACCGTAAAGGTTGTGTGACAAAGTGATCAAATAATGTATGCATAGACTTTATGAATCATGTATGCCTCTTTAATAACACCCAATTTGATTTATTACATACGACCTTTAAATGTGTTTACTAAAAGCATTTTAGTTTAATTTAAAATATCAATCAAGGCAACTTCAGTTGTTGGGGTATTGGTCGGAAACCGTTTTTACCTACAAGGTCATGTGACCTTCAATGTGACATTGACATTTGATAACAATAATGTATCTTTTCCATCTTTTCGTATTCATGAAATTATTGGTACTGTCAAGTGTTTTGTAAATTATGATTTATTTATTTTACATAATGAGTTATGTTTAATTTAATTTCATAATTTCATTGTAATCAATGTAATTGTTAAAAAAAACTTTCATCAAAATGGTATTGCCACACCTGTTTTATTACTTTTATTGCCGCTAAAGTAAGCTTTTCCTTTCCATTCATATTTCCATGTATCAATTTTATCAACCGTTGAATATGTTTCTTGCAATAAACAGATTATATATTACTTGTATTTTTCACTTCTGAAATATCTGCTGTCATTTTGTGTAATTACCTTACCCACGTACATTAAGAGAACATATAGAAATATATTCATTATTAAATATCATTTAGAGGTTAATACTTTGTTGCTGCTCGCTATTATGCGATAGTGGCCCGAAGATGTCCATAATGGCCTGAGGGCCGCAGGCCCGAAGGACATTGTGAACTCGAGGGTCATTATCGCATAATGGCGAGCAGCAACCAAGTATTAACGTCTTTAATACCTATGTCCGAAATACGGCGTTTAGACATCGCCGCTCATCTTGGTTGTCGCCCTTTCTAAGAAACGGACAGTTGTCAATGTAACAAATATTTGTCATATTGTACAGATTAACTTAGAAAACAAGACAACACAATTAAATATAAGAAAATGTTGTTTTATTGTTGTTTTTATCGATAAATACAGAATTCTACCCTTCAACATTTTTGTGAGAAATACATTTTGAATCTCGAGATAACAAGTAACGTTAGTGCCAGTTTGTTTGGAAGTTTTGTGCCTTCAAGAACGGTTTATGAGACTGTCTAGGTCTAAATGCGAACGATCCGACCTTTTCTTATAGTCAATCTAATATCATGTTTGGAATTTATGAGAGTCATGTATTGTCTTGAGTTTATAAATCTTCAATGATAAGCTTTGCTGATTGTGATTATGTCATTTAAACTTAAAAAAAAATGTGTGTGCAAGTGACTACAGTTCATTCAACGTCAGCAGCCATCTTGAAAGGCACTGTGAGTTGATGACGTCATTCTGCACGTGCGCACATTTATTCGCCCATTATGGAAAATTAATGCCGAGTAGCAATGCGGCCAAAATTGCATAATGACCTAGATATTGCCATAATGGCCATGAAATACCCTAGTTTCTGTTACTATATATAGTAACATAGGTATTAATAATGCGTAAAAATAATGTGTGAACAGGGGTATAATCTATTAGCGTTATTCATTATTCAATTTTATGGGATTAGGGCGTTTTCAGCATTACGCAAACAAAATTTTCACATAGTTGTACGTGTATATCTAAAAATATTGTAAATGATTTTTATCAAATTTTAACATTCTCTCTGTGTTAGATAGACCACACAAATGCGGCATATAATATTATATATGAATTGACAAATTGGAAGCATGATAATATGTCAAAATAATAATAAATTATAAGAATCACTGAAGAAATCCCGAAATTGCAGATGTTGCAGAACGGGTGTGATTAAGCCTGTTCATGGACATGAAAGTTCACGCTACTGTTCATGTCCCCACCCTCATTCAAGCAGCTAAAGCAGTATTCAACATTTAAACATGTAATGGTGAAGTGCTTGAATTTAGAAACATCCACGTATTCAGGCGGTTATCATGGAACCTTTAATGCGACAGATTAGTGACATTCCATAAAAAAACCGGTATGCTTGTACACAATGAGCAGAACTAAATAAAATGTGATTTTAGAATAGGAGGTTACATGTATAAAGCCTTCGTATCACAGATAAATTGTCAAGTTAATGTATACTTAAACAATTTAGGTAGAAAAACCAAATAGAACGAACTAAAAGTACCACCAACATAACAAAAAAGTCGTTTTAGATCGGAAATATAACATATTTTTGCAGGTTGATTATCAATATTACATAAAGTGCTTACATATATGAATTTTATGACCAGCAGTAAAGATTGTAAATAACAATTTTCATTTTCAAGCCACAAGACTTATTGGCAAGCATAACGGAACAGCACCAAATACAGTTGTTTTTGGGTAACCATGCTTTTAAGAGATACACATTTTTTTTGTAATTATTCGCTATATAGGGTAATAATAAATCTCGTATATATACAACTGCTTATATAATGTATGTGATATTTATGCATGATATTCCATTTAACAGTTTAGAACAACTTAAGTATATTTTTAAGAGACAAAAATGGCAGAACACCATTAAGTTATGCAGCCGAAAATGGAATGCTAGAATGCACAATAAAGTTGGTAGAAAATGGCGCGGATATTAATTTGGAAGATAATAATAAGGTAATCGCATTTTAGTCATTTACCTTTTTGCAAAGAAAACTAACAAGAGTTTGTTGGAGAAAATATTTAATGCTAACACCAATTTATAGATAAAATAAATAAACATGCATTATTTTTATCATTTATTATTATAAACGTATGTAAATGGTAATTTTCTCAAGTATTATGTTAAAAATGTTTTTGTTACACTTCACGTGATTTATTTACTATGTAGCCTTCAGAGGTAATATCAGAGGTTAAATACGCAATGTCACATGGTAACATTACTTTTCGGCCCACTGATATTACTGAATAGCCCTCACACGCTTATCATGGTTTGGGCTTTATTTATTAGATTTTCTTCTAAATTATTGATTTGTACGGGTATAATACAATAAAAAAAACACACCCCACTGCTTGTGATAGAACGAAATGTTTACCGTCGACAGAATAATGACAACATCGGCTAACGGCTACGTTAGCATCACATGTAGGATGTAATATTTATATAATGACTTGGATAAAACATACGATAAGATGTCATACATTTTCAAATAGATTAAACAGTTTTGAGTATTGTTGATGGTATGATAAAAAGAAATTAGTATGAATAAGCAACAAATTCAATAGTGTAAAAATCAAACTCCTTTTTTCATCGTAAACACATTTTTAGTTCATCTGCACTATACCAAAAACTTAAAGTTGCAAGCATATTTGCTTACCATTTCTAAAAATACCTTTCTGACTAATTGATAATGGTAAAGTTGGATTGCTTATTGAAAAAATTTCGTCTGAAAGGTTTTTGATTTTGATTCGTCACTACCTATTATTCATAAACATATTACTTTTCATTTGACCGATTTTGGTTTAACCGTTCTGATGAAAAATCATCGGCGCATAAAAGATTGACTCGGAAATATTTGGTTTGTTGAGGCGTATTTACAAGGAATAATTAACATATCAGAATTTTACACTATTAAAATCGTAATTAATTTCTTTTTCATGTTTTGCCCATATTAAGGTATACAGTGCTACCAGTACCAGTATTCTGATTATTTTACAAAACTTAAGTTCTAGTTTGAATTTCTTTGAGTATACTTTGATGCATTTAAGTTTTCAAATTAACCCTGCTGTTATAAATTTGTAAACTATATTATAATTATTATTATTATTATTATTCAGAGGAATAATTCGTTATTTCTGAATATTTTAATCTTATTTCTTTTTTAATTAGATGGGACCTATACATTTTGCTGCGCAAAAAGGTCAAACCGAAGTGTTCTATAAGCTTGCAAGTTCAAAAAAGATTGATTTTGATAAATCAGCGATAAATTGTTTAGATCTAGCGATTGATAATAACCACGTGTAAGTGTTGACCTTGCATTGTCATGAATTCTTTTTTCCCATTTGAGCAAAACAATTTAGAACTAGTTACAAATATAACTTAACATAAAGATTTGCTTAAAACTATTGTTTGGGTTTTACTTCATCAAGCTGCTATTGACACCATCGTGTAGCAAAAAATATATGACTTTTAAAATAATGTGTAAAAGTTGAGTTTTGCAAATCACGAATCTTATAAAAATGGCCTTAACATTTTGATCAAAATATGGCTATTTCCAGGGAAACAGTTCTTAGGATCTTTCAAATTGAGAACTCCAAATGGACAAACATGCTGCGATCAAGATCAAAATTAAATGACTCGGATGAGTTTCATGACACACCAATGAGAAAGCTAATCAGACAAATGCCTGGTATGTTTAAAACTTACTTGATAGTTTCTGTCTATTGTTTGCATTATGTATGTTTTAATTTCGATGTTAATATTTAACCACAAATAATATAGAGAGGTTAAGTTTGAATAAACAGTCGTTCTTGAGATCCCCATTCACCGAGTAGTAGACTGATAAAGACAAATGACCAGAAAATCAATAAGTTTATATAACTTACATATAAAACATAACATTTGATTTATAAAACGTACCATAGCTTTATTTACTATGGTTGCTTTGAAACAATACTTTGCAGAACTTTGTGTAATCGTCATCCCGACATGCGAATATTCTGTCTGAACATTACTAAAGTAGTTATGGTAATGTTAATACGTTTTAAAACACAGGGATTTTACCATTTTACAAAACTTGAAAGTTGAATTAAACATTTAGCCCTTAAGTACTTATGTCATTGAGGCAATCTTTCTAATGTATATACATGTTTACGTATTTTTATGATCACGGTTTAGAGGCAGCCAGGAAAGTATTTAATCATTGCACAAAAATGTCGAAGGCTAGCAGCAAGCAATTTGAAGTAACATTCAATTATGAATTTCTTGATGACACTTACCAGCTTGGAACTTGGAGAAAACACATACCTCCAAAGCAACAAGGTAGGAGAAATATAAACAAATAACTTACCTTTTAAAGTAAAAATAAGTTATTTTAAATTATTAGAAAGTTTTGTTTTCAAGACAATTTTGAAATAGAGAAGAAAAGAATCCATAAATAAAGTCCAAAACGGCAATATTGAAAATGTTGCAGACTCGGTTTGATTGAGCATGTTCATGGACTGTACTGTTAAGTGCAAACTAGCGTCCATGCCCCATAGCACCGGCTTAAGCAGAATTCAACATTTAAATACAAAATGGCAAAATTTTGAATTTAGAAACATCAGCAGATATTTTCCTGCCGCAGTTATCACGAACCTTCAATGTGACACTCCCGTGCTATTCAATGAAAGCGGCTTATTGTCCCGCAGTAATAGAAAGCGTGTGCCCGAAACGAGAAAACAATAGGCGGAGCTAAACAATATGAAATTTTGAAAGGGGATCAGAGGTAATGAAGCCTGCATAGTACAGATATGACATCAACAGACAAAGTTAAACAGCAGGCATCATATCCTACGGGTGATTCAATATTATTCAAGTAGGAATATATTTGAACCACCCAAATCGAAAAAGTCAAATAGTTGAAACTAATAAATACCACAAATACAAAAATAATGTCGTGTTGAACGATCTTTAAGGATCGGAAATATAACATCTCTAATTGAATGTACGGATGACTTTTTACAACGCTGATGTGGCGATGGAAACCTTATTTTTTAAAATATAAATACTGTATCATTATTCGGCAAATTTGATTATCGAAATTGCCGTAAAAAATCCTATTTTTTTTATTGTTTCTTAAACTTATGATTGGGTTAACGCCTCACCAGGACATATGTTATATGACAACTTACCAGCTTAACCGGTGAAAGAATAACTGATGTGCACTTTGTGAATCATTTCAGTCACAACGGACACCTAAAAAGATCCTCCAACGATCTGTTAGCTAGCTGGATAGAAATGCTTTTAGTAATTGATAAAATTATTCCTTAAAAACATACAAATAGGTAAAATAATAAAACGGAAGACATTATCGTAAGTTCATGTTGATCATAATTTTAATCAACGGATGTGAAGAAAAAACTGTTATTTTCACTTTTTAAAAAAAATAAAGTTAGTAAGTTTTATTAAAATAGATAAAAGGGCTTTCTCTATGGCCATATACTTTCCAAAACGGTACATCTGTTACCAGCTGGTACGGATCCTGTTGTATGCTACGAATTTCTCCTTTTTTTAGCTAGCGCTGTTGTCTAAATATAAATTGTTCATTATCAAAATGCGATGTCTTATCACAAAATAAAATAATCCTTAAAGTAAATATTGCCTCGGCTTGATTATCTCCATTTATTCACTATTTTCATAAACCATCACATATATTTCATGTATTTATTGCAAAGTTCGATCTATTTAATTCAGAAATATCATATGATTATAGGATTAATTTCATATGATAGAATTTTACAAATTTGGGATTAAAATTTTTAGCAGTGAAATATTTTATTTCTTAAGCTATCAACTTAGATCATCAAATATATGTTCCTTATCATCAACCACATCTTATGTGTAAAAGTTCAAAACTTAAAAAGTCATTTTTTCTGAATAATCTCTCTTTCATCTTAAAAATTTCTCTAAATACATCATCTTTCTATTCTTACTTCTTTATTTCTCAAGAGATCAACGTCAAACATATGTTTCTGATGATCAACCACTTCATATGTGACAATGTTTCTAACTCTAGTACCAATATTGTTATAATAATTTCCGCATTAAATTAGATTTGTCCTTAAAAAAACTGCTAAAAACTACTTTATTTCTTTAGGTACCTACTCCAAAATTTAAATTAAGTTCCTTACAATCACCCAAATGATTGTGGCAAGAGTCATATCTCTAGCACATATTTTGTTTCAGAATTATCCCTCCTTGGACTCAAAATCATTTTCAGTTACTTTTGAAGGTTACTGCTTCAAGCTTTAAATATATGATACTTATTATCACCCACATGGTGTGTGTTAAGATTCATAGCTCAAAACACAAGAATTACCCCCTTGAACGGACGATTTATCCTTGTAACTAAAACTTCGTATTTTCTTAAGTTATATACTTCAATATCTTGAAAAAGGTGAGTCATCTGAAGCATTAAAATCTGCAAAATTACATGAAAATTCAGATATGTGTTCCTTATTATCATTCACACTGCATGTGACAAGATTCAAAACTGTAGCATGAATTTGTTGAAAAAATATTTCCCCCATTAAACATTCTATTGCTCTCGTCTCTTGCTTTTAACTTCAAATCTAAGTTTCATATCGACTCCCATGTAATGATGAAATGATAATGTCTTTAATATTAGCATCAACATTTTCAATTTTTTCAAATTATCTTCCCTTTAATTCTTTTTTTCTGTAAACTCTTTAATTTTTAGGGATGTAACTTCAAAAATATATGTTTGTTATACCTTGTCATATTTGAAAAAGATTTATAATACTAGCTTCTGTTTTTCCAGAATTATCGCTATTTTATTTTTGAACTTGACATTTATTATTGTTCGTTGTAATTATTCACATTGTGCATGGCACATTTATAACTTTAGCATCCTTATTGCAAGTGTTGCTTCATCTTTGAATTTTTATTTTACTTGAACAACCTTATATACATTTTCCACTTATCATTTTTGCTACTGAAGGGATTAACTTCAAATTTCAAATTGAATTTGTGAACTTTTACTTTATAACATACAGATATAGAGGATATTTGTTTAGTTCAGTGTAAGATCGAAATATATTTCACCGAGTGAGCACCAAATGGTATATTTCACGAGTGGCGCAGCCACGAGTGAAATATGAACTTTTGGTGTTCACAAGGTGAAATATATTTCGATCTTACACTAAACTAAACAAATTTTCTTTTTATTATATGCAAAGAAACGTTTTAAAAAGACATTAAACCTAATACTGAATGAAAAGCGCGCCAAATAATAATACAACGTGACGTCATTTACGACGTCACGTCATTAAGTTGGTACCCAGTACTGTGCACGCTGGTATTTCACTGAAACAACGTAAGGGGCTTAAATTCAAAACAGTGAAATTATCAAAGTGGTAATTTCACTGTTTCAAACAGTGAAATTACCAGTTTTAAGTCACTGATATATTTCTATAAACCACCGAAAAGCATGTAATAAATCTGTTTAAATCTTATTGACATGATCACATGCATATTATGCGGGCAAACATATTGAACATTTCAGTGCTAACTTGAGGTCGTTGCAGAAATTCATTTTTATCGTAGTTAATTTTTTTCAAAGTTTTACTTCTTTTTATGCGTCCAGTGTTTAATAAGTTCAGCGTTTTAAACTTTTCTATAATTTATGTACAATTCTTATAATAGGCTAAGTTAGAGATCAACATGATCTAATTTATTGTAGAGAAAATACATAAATATACCTTGGATATCAATATGTTTACAACAACAAGGCATACCGTTGTATTTAAAATATGTTTTACTAGTTAAACTGAATTATACGAATAAATTAAATCAAAATACAGCAGACATCAGTTGATGATGAGCAATATATCTGACAACATTTTCAGTTTAAAATTCCTTTTATAATTATAAGAAACGATCTTATTAATATTTGCCTTCCCGAGTCATCCAGACAAACAATATGTATAAAGACAATCGCACAAACTTTGAATTTACATTACACTCAAAATCAGACGAAATTAAAATGGATAGTATTATGGAAGATATTATATATGAAGGATTGAAAATGATCACTTAGAAATTGTCATTAATACAATGAAATAGGACATTTGATGAAAATATCTATTGATGGTAGAAAGAGACATTTACAAAGAATGAGTGGAATCGATTCATTTCAAAGTAATTTAGACACAGATTACATTTAGCAATTAAACATCGAAAACATGTTTTTGAAGAATTACTACTGTCCTTGAGTTAATTAAGTTTTAATAACATACAACATAATCAATTAGATCATTTAGCAAAATCCCTATAAAAATTCCCAATGTGAAGTTAGAAATACTTATAGATTAAAACATCTTTAACACTGATTATTTCATATCCATATCCCCAGGTATATACTTAGTAATTGAACCATCCGTCCGACCGTCTGTCCGCACAAGGTTAACATTAAGCGGCAAGTTGGAGTTTTCTAAGATTCTACATGTACCATTAAACGCTTGCTAATATGGACAAGTAAAACTAAAGCTTCCATTTCTTCAAATTAATTGCCCTTTTCAGCATATCAAATATGGATGTGGTTAACTTTACCCAGCAAGTAAGATATGTCTCCTAATGACTCAATTATTTACTAATCAATACAAAGTACACATTGTTGACAAGTTATATAGCTATGAAATCCATATTTGGCATTTATTTCCCTTTATATCACTTTGAAAATAGGGCCTTTTATGGTTAACCTATTCCAGCAAGTGGGATTTATTTTAACTTTCTCCTAATTTCTTCATTTTATTTTAAGATATCTTTCATATGTGGAAGGTACAAACATTGCTGGTTATATAACATGGAATTAAATCAACAAAGACCGTGGTAAACATTTTGCTCAATATCTTAAATATATTAATCGGACAGGAAATTGCTTACAGGTGAGATATCAGGCGCATATTATCAAAACTCTTTCAGTTGTATACAAACAAAATTGCTAGCATACAATTATGAAGTAATTGTTAGTACTGTGTTGTAAAAAATGTGAAATATCATTTTATTACAATAAAATGAAATAAAAATATACAGTTTCTGTGTTTTTTAATTATACAATTTATATCTAATTCAGCTACAAAGAAAGATGACTCGAAGCATTCCAAAGATTCGGAAGCGAAACAGAGCAGTATGTCCTTAAAATGTCAACTTAACAATATTGTCTAACGGAGTCAAACTTAACACTAGCCAGAAATTATATTACGCCGAAGTTTATCGGGTTTAATTTCTCGCATCCTCAATATTCTGATAGCATGTTATCTTTATCCGCCGACATATTGACAAAAAATAGTCATGTAAAAAATCAAGAATGTATTTGAATTTAATTTCTTTTGTAAAGAAGATGTCATTACTTCTAGTTTGAATATCACTAATGCCTTGACACAACTTTTTCCTTTCTTGTTAGTAGTTTGCGTTGAATGCATTTATTAAGGATATTCATCCTAGAAAGAAAAGAAATATAAAGATCGAATTTAATATGTTTCATGCAATTTATTAGGAAATTAATGTACGCCGATTTGGTGGTAAATTCTTCACCCAGACGAAATAAAATAAAAATTACAACCATTTAATTTATATCTAATTCATCTACAAAGAAAGATGACTTGAATCATTCCAAAGATTCGGAAACGAAACAGATCGGCAGAAGTTACAAATGCATTGACAAAACTATTCCCTTTCTTGTCAGTATTTTACGTTGAATGCCATTTGTGTTCTGGATACAGCGTACATGTACCCCGGCGTCGACATGTAACTGAAATTGAGAAAATATCTATTTCATTAACACTTTCCGACAGCCGAAAAGAATTAGTGTTATTGTATATTTTTTTTTTAAAGAAAATGCATTTCTAAACCTACGTTCTTTCTCATTGTAATGGGAAATTTATTATATCGGTCTTTTTTTCTGTAAATATAAATTGTGATTGTGCGTACACACTCAAAAACAAATCTAGTTTTTTTTAACTGCGTATACGTTCTCCGAAGCAGTCTGTGCTTTATTGTTAAAGAACGCGCGGACCAAAAGATCAAATCTTGTTTTTACCCATAGAAAAGAAATGTTTAAAATGTACATCCTAGAAAAGAGATAAATATCGAATTCAATATGTTTCATACAATTTATTAGCAAACAAATGTGGTAAATTCTTCACCCAGACAACTTAAGGAACGATATGGACATCATGACACATAACTATGTAGTCAAAAGGCTTTTTTTCTGAGTATTGTTACAAAACACATCTAAACGTCTAAACGCAAGTATGAATGTCATTGAGGAAAATGGTTCAAAACTTTAAATGATTTGAAGCACAACATGAACAAAGAAGGAGCTGAACAGATCATTCAAAGTATCATTCAGATATTAATTTTTGAGTGAGATAAAAATAAGATTTATAACAAGCAAATAACACGATAACGTCTCATCATAATTATATTTTCGTTCCTGTTGTACTGGCAACTGTATGTATCAATCCGCTTCCGCGTAGCGGAAGGGGATTATAGGAATGGCCTCCGTCTGTCAGTCCGTTCGTCTGTTCGTAACACTTTCGTGTCCGCTCCATTACTTTTAAACCACTAAGTTGTTTTAAATAACTTGGCACAAGTGATCACCATAATGAGACGATGTTCATTTCGTGCCCGCTCCATAACTTTTAACCGCTGAAAAGTTTTTTTAAATAATTTGGCATAAGATCTCACTATTATGAGGCGATGTGCAAAGCGCAATAATTGAATTGCTACACCCAAGGTCAAGGTCACACTTACAGGTCACATGTTAGAAAGTATTCATTTTGTGTCTGTCCATCACATTTACTACATTAACTGATTCAATGATTTTAAGATAACTTGACAAAAAAGATCACCATTTTGAAACCATTCCAGAGCACAATAATCAAGTCACAACCCCGAAGATCAGGTCACACTCAAAGGTCCAATGTAAAAACATCTATTTTTCATGTTCGCTCTATAACTTATTGACAATTCAAAGGTTTTACAATAACTTGACACAAATGATCCCCAACATGACACAATCTACGGAGCTCAATATCCAGGTTGCTACCCCAAAGGACAAGGTTTTATGGAAGACTTTTGATAACTTGGCACAAATTATCACAAACATGAGACTACTAATATGTGCTGATGATATGCATGGCACAACATCAAGGTCATGGTGGTAAAAGGTCAATATGTACACATTCATGTTCAGTGCGGACGGGGATTTAGCTGTCCTTCAGACTGCCTTGTTTAAATGGTAAATTGAATTGTAAAAGTATAACTGAAGTAAGAAAAGTTTTGAATTAAGTTGTTTCTTTGGTACGTGTTAATGTTTCACAAAATTTTAGTTTTATTTTAATTTATTTTTCATGTGCTGTATTAGAGTTTTATCATTACTGAATAGTGTTTTTTTTACATAATCAGTTAAAAGAATGAATATAGACATAAACTGATGGTCCTGCTAGTGAATAATAAGATCATATAAATTGTGGATCATATACACTATGACACATTAAAATGATATTAATAGAAGGGTGGTCTTAAATTCAGAGTGGTCTAAATTTGGGTTTCTTCTGTGCTGCACTTGACAATATTTTAAGTGACATGTAGGAGATAAGACGCAAAAGATGCCTTGCTTGGAAACTCCTTGTTGTAAAGTGGTTTCCTTTGTAAATTTCCTAGAGGAGTGACTTCAAATGTCACTTTCATTCCCTGCATCATATAACACATTTACCACATTTATGTTGTTTTTTGCCCTCATATTTATCTTTGTGGTCGGTAAGATCTTCTTTGTCAGAGAAAGCTAAGTCACATTTGTCACATCTAAATTTCTATGTTTGGATTTTATTATGTGTTTTGTTTTCAAGTCATGTGAAGCATTGAACTATTTTCCACAATGACATTCATATATGCATTCACGTATGACGCGCGTCTTATAGGTTAAGTAATTATACTCTGAAAAAGCCACTTGTCTATATAAGTAATATTTTTAAGGTCTTTCTTGCCGATGTCGCCGAATGTGTTGTCTGAGAGATGATTTGTCTTGATTTATTGTTGAGAATATTCGCAGTATCATAATGTATATCATTTGTTAATACTGCGTTTTAAGACATTTTTGTACAAATGAAAGAAAGAACAAAGATTGTAAATGTATTTTGAAATACTTGAAATAGATACTACAATGAATTAATTTCCAAATGTCTGAACATTATTTCAAAGATATTTTCACAATTTCCTAACATTTCAACGCCAGTTGTACACCGAATTCAAAAATGCTGACAAAACGGGAAGCGTTGTGTCAAGGCATTTTACATTTTAAAACTAAAAGCGAAAACATCTTCTTTGCAAACGAAATTAAATTCAAATCTTTTTTATGTTTTTATAATGATTCTATTTTCTTCCAAATGCCAGCTTGATAATGTGTTTGCGCTATCTGATCTTTGAGTATGCGTCCATCGTACAACCTTGATGATATAAAATACATTTACAGCTTGCTGATGGCCCTTGATAAAAGAAATCTGTCTTTTATAAGAATGTTTGTTACATCTAAGAATATGATTAACAAGTTATAAGTAGTTCCAACTTTCTTCCATTTGTTAATACGAAATTAAGCGAACAGGAAGGTGCGTACGGCCCAGATCATCAAAATTATTCCGAGCGTATACCGTCAGTATTTTAAAATGTTGAGTTGTGTATTGTTCTAGAAAAGTAGAGCACACTTTTATTTCAATAGAATATGAATATGCATTTTCGTTTTATTTAAATAGGATATGAATAAACTTAACGTTTCTCGTACTGATAATTGCCCCCAATTTATTTATATCTTTTTTCAGCTGCCAATCAAGTTGACCCGAAACAATCTCAAGATAAGGAATCAAACCTGAGCAGTATGTTTTTACTTATAACTGATTACTTTCACTTCCCTTCATAAAGGTTTAACATAGAATAACATAATATTACCTTATTGATGTAATATACTTGTACCGGATTTTTTCGGCTTTGATTTCTGTATTTAGGTAGGGTTTTTTTGTTGTTGTTGTTTAAATAAAATTATGAATGAAAACAGTTTAACAACCCATCAATATCCATTGGAATCAATAGCTATCTGCTGGCTATCAGAATTGTTGCCCTAATTACAGACCAATTAATTTTAACGATGCTGGTTATATAACTTGGAATTCAAGTGCCAAGGTTTGAGTAAACAATTTAAGTAAACATATTGCTTAGTAATTAATGCTTATTTATACTTTGGTAATTAATGCTTAATTACACTAATGGGACAGAAAACTGCATACAGATGAGAGACCAGGCGCATATCACCAATACTTTTTCAGGCATATACAATCAAAATCTTGAATGTTGTTATTAAAAAATGAAATATCATTTTTTTTTCAAATGAAATGAAATATTAATATACAGTTTCTGCTTTAAACATGAAATGAAAATTACAACCATTTAGTTTATATCTAATTCAGCTATAAAGAAAGATGACTCGAATCATTCCAGAGATTCGGAAACGAAACAGAGCAGAATGTATCTTACAATGTCTAGTTAACAATATTGTCTAATGGAATAAAAGTCATGATGTTAAGCCGAATTTTATCGGTTTTAATTTCTCGCATCTTTAATGTTCTTATAGCAAGTATACTTTGTCAACTTGTATATTGAAGAAAATAGACATGTAAAAAGCTAGAATTAATTTGAATTTAATTTCTTTTGTATAAAGATGTCCGTACTTCTAGTTTGAAAATGTCTTGAGGAAACTCTTCCCTTTCTGATCAGTATTTTGAAATTTGTTAATAGAAGAGTGGTCTTAAATTCAGAGTGGTCTTAGTTAGGGTCTCGTCTGTGCTTCACTTGACAGGATTTTAAGTGACATGTAGGAGATAAGACGCAATATATGCCTTGCGTGGAAACTCTTTTTCGTAAAGTTGTTTCCTTTATAAATTTCTGAGAGGAGTGTCTTCAAAGGTCACTTTCATTCCCTGCATCATATAACACATTTACCACATTTATGTTGTTTTTTGTCCTCATATTTATCTTGGTGGTCGGTAAGATCTTCTTTGTCAGAGAAAGCTAAGCCACATTTGTCACATCTAAATTTCTATGTTTGGATTTTATTATGTGTTTTGTTTTCAAATCATATGAAGCCTTGAACGATTTTCCACAATGGCATTCATTTCTTTTGAAATGCTGACAAAACGGGAAGCGTTCTGTCAAGGCATTTTAAATTTTAAAACTAAAATTGACAAAAATCTTCATTGCAAACGAAAGTAAATTCAAATATTTCCTGTTTGTTTTTATCATGATTCGATGTTCTTCCAAAGCCGGTCGATAAAGTGTTCGCGCTATCTGATCTTTGAGGATGCGTCCATCGTATCACCTTGATAATATGAAATACCTTTACAGATCAACAATCAGTCTTTTATAGCAATGTTTGTTACAACCAAGACATAATTATAATTAACAATTTTAAGTAGTTCCAATTTTCTTCTATTTGTGTATACAAATCTAAGCGAACAGGAAAGATGCATACGGCCCCATATCATCAAAATTATTCCGAGCGTATACTGTCAGTATTTTAAAATGTTGAGTTGTGTATTGTTATTGAAAAGTAGAACATAGAGGATATTCAAGTTTTTTCTATAAATACATGATTTATTTTCATCAAGTAGTATGAAAATAAATATTTCATGAGTGGCGGTAGCCACGAGTGAAAGATGGTAATTTTCATGCCACAAGATGAAAATAAATCATGTGCGATAAAATTTGAAAGACTTTGCCTTAAATTTTGTGTACTGGCAGAATTTAAAAGAAAGTAGTCCGTCAAGACACCAGTTAAAATACGGAAAATATGTTTCACTGCAGTGAAAAATAAATTTTTACAGTGAAAATACGGAAAATGATAATACGCATTTTATTTCATCAATATTTCTCAATATTTCATTTATAAGTATATAATAAACAGTTTTATTTCAATAAAATATGAATATGATTTGTTTGTTTTATTTAAATAGGATGTGAATAATCTTAACGTTTTTCGAACTGAATATTGTCCCAATTTATATATATCTTTTTCAGCTGCCAGTCTAGTTGAACCGAAAGATTCTCAGAATAAGGAAACAAACCAGAGCAGTATGTTTTAACTTACTTATTACTTTCATTTCTCTTCATAAAGGTTTAACATAGAATAACATAACATTACTTTATTAATATGTTATACCGATTTTTTCCGGCTTTGATTGCTGACCAGTTAATTATACCGATGCTGCTTATATAACATGGAATTAAATTACCAAAGACTTTGGTAAACATTTTTAGTAAATAATTCTGCTTAGAATCTTAATCATAGTAATGAGACTGGGAAACAGGAATTTGATTACAGATTTGAAACAATGCGCATATCATCAACATTTTTTCAGGCGTTTACAAACAAAACATGGGAATTTTTGATTAAAAGTAAAATATCATTTAATTCAAATGAAATGAAATATAAAGGATGTTTTAAAAATTAAATGAAAATTACAACCATAAAATTTATATCTAATTCAGCTACACAGAAAGATGACTCGAAGCATTTCAAAGATTCGGAAACGAAACAGATCAGTATGTATCTTAAAATGACTAGTTACAGAGACAAAGACATGATGTAACGCCGAAGTTTATCGGTTTTAATTTCTCGCATCCTCATTGTTCTGATAGCAAGAATACTTTGTCAATCGGTATATTGAAGAAAATAGTCATAAAAAACAAAAATAATTTGAATTTAATTATGTCTCCCAAAATGTTTGGGTGACATATTGTTTTTGCCTTCGCCGTCTATCCGTCCGTCTGTCCGTTCAAACCCAGAGGTACTTGTGTGACTTGGAGAATAATAGGTTCAATATTAAATTCTCTTTGATCCTTTTCATTCTGTGTTCACTTGTTTGTCTTTTTTAAGCCTTGTGTGACTAAAATGACTAAAAAGATCAAAGGAAAAGTGAAATAAGAACCATTTCGTAAGTACTTCCGTCCGGTTGTCCGTCCGTCCGCATTTAGCTTGTCCGCCTTTCACAGGTCAAACTACTAGTGGAATTTTAACCTAATTTCATAGGAGTGATCAGTATTATCCCTAGTTGTGCACATCACCAGCACGTTCTGCTTCGCTGCACAGAATGGCCACCAGAGCTAAAAATAGAAAAATCTTGTCCGGCCTTCACAGGTGAGATTTTAACCAAACTTCACAGGTGTGATATGTACCATCCCTAGTTGTGCACATCACAGGCGCGTTGCGCTACACAAAATGGGCACCAGAGCTAAACATACAAAAATCTCCGGCCTTCATAGGTCAAACTACTTGTGGGATTTAAACCAAACTGTGATCAGTGAAAAGTGATCAGTACCATCCCTAGCTGTGCACATTACCGGCACGTTTCGCTTCGCTGCACAAAATGGCCACCGGAGCTAAAATAGGAAAATCTTGTCAAGCCTTCACAGGTCAAACTACTGGTGGGATTTCAGACAAACTTTACAGGAGAGATCAGTACCATCCCAAGTTGGGCAAATCACCGGCACGTTGCGCTACACTGCACAAAATGGCCACCAGAGCTAAAAATTCAAAAATCCTGTCTGGCCTTCACAGGTCAAAGTACTGGTGGGATTTTTACAAAACTTTACAGGAATGATCAGTACCATCCCTAGTTTTGCACATCACCGGCACGTTGCACTACACTACACAAAATGGCCACCAGAGCTTAATATAGAAAAAAAGGTCTCCGGCCTCCACAGGTCAAACTACTGGTGGGATTTCAACCAAGCTTTACAGGAGTGATCAGTACCATCCGTAGTTGTGCACATCACCGGCATGTGCAGCTTCGCTGCACAAAATGGCCGCCAGAGCTAAAAATAGGAAAATCTTGTCTGGCCTTCACAGGTCAAACTACGGATGGGGTTTCAGCCAAACTTAACAGGAGTGATCAGTACCATCCTTAGTTGTGTACATCTACGGCACGTTCCGTTTCGCTGCACAAAATGGCCACCAGAGCTAAAAATAGAAAAATCTTATCTGGCCTTCACAGGTCAAACTACTGGTGGGATTTCAGCCAAACTTTACAGGAGTGATCAGTACAATCCTTAGTTGTGCACATCACCGGCATGGTAAGCTTCGCTGCACAAAATGGCCACCAGAGCTAAAAATAGAAAAATCTTGTCTGGCCTTCACAGGTCAAACTACTGGTGTGATTTCAGCTAAACATTACAGGAGTGATCAGTACCATCCCCAGTTGTGTACATCACGGGCATGTTTAGCTTCGCTGCATAAAAATGGCCACAAAAGCTTAAAATAGAATGATTTTCCACAATGATTTTCCACAATGACATTCATATATGCATTTGGAAGTATGACGCTTCGTTAATGTTAAGTAATTATATTCTGAAAAAAGCCACTTGCCTATACAGGTAATATATGTAAGGGCTATCTTGCCCATGTCGCCCATTGTATTGCCTGAGAGATGATGATTCAATGGACACAATGAATCTGAATATATTCATTTCTAATAGGATATAAATTTGAGTACATAGATAATCTTTTTGAAATGAAGATTACATAAACCCATGATCAGGAAAGTGTTACAAAAATTAGTAAAAAAATATGAAAATTAGGATGTTAAGATTTTAACAGTATGGTTCTTAAATTTTAAAATCAGCAATTTTTTATCACAATATTTGAATCTTATCATTGTATTCTTTTTGACTTCCTGTGCTGCCCTCTTTATTCAACTTTGAATTACAGACTGCTTTTACGAAACTGTACGCAGTAGCAATAGCACAAAATGTGTACACAGTGTCTAGGTTTATTGTTGAGAATATATGCAGTACCATAATGTATATATTCTATTAAAAGCGCAATTTTAGAAATTTTGTACGATGAAAAAAAACCACACAAAAAACAAAGGTTGAAAATGTATTTTTGAAATATCTGAAATAGAAACTACAATGAATTAACTTTCAATCGTCTGAAACATTAAATTTATAGATATTTTCACAATGTCTGTAACATTTTAACGCCAGGTGTACACAGAAACCAAAACTCCAAAACACATCCAACGCAAAATGCTGACAAAACGGGAAGAGTTGTAACAAAGCATTTTAAATGTTAAAACTTAAATGAAAATATCTTCTTTGCAAACGAAATAAAATTCTTTTTTTTCCTTTTTATCATGATTAGATTTTCCTCCAAATGCCAGTTGATAAATTGTTCGTGCTATCTGATCTTTGAGGATCGCCTCCTTAATATAGAATACATTTACAGCTTGCTGATGGCCCTTGATCAACAATCAGTCTTTTATAGCAATGTTTGTTAAACCTAAGACATATAATTAACAATGTTTAAGTAGTTCTAATTTCCATCAAGTTGATTATACGAAACTATGCGAGAAAGAAAGATGTATACGACCCCATCAAAATTATTCCGAGGGTATACTTTCAGTATTTTAAAATGTTGAGTGGTGTGTGTTGTTATTGAAAAGAAGAACACAATTGTATTTCAATAGAATATGAATAAGCATTTTCTGTTTAATTTCAATAGGATAATATGAATAAACTTCACGTTTCTTGAACTTATCATTGCCCCCAATTTATTGATATCTTTTTTTCAGCTGACAACAAAGTTAACCCGAAACAATCTCAAGATAAGGAAACAAACCAGAGCAGTATGTATTTACTTACTTATTACTTTCATTTCCCTTCATAAAATTTTGATATAGAATAGCATAACATTACCATATTAATATGTTTTACCAAATTTTGTCGGCTTTGATATTGTATTTAGTGGTTTCTTTTGTTGTTGCTGTTATTGTTGTTGTTAATTTTAAAAAAAATAAAACTATGAATAAAAACAGTTCAACAACCCATCAATATCTGTTAGAATCAATAGCTAATTGATGACTTTCAGAATTGTCGCCTTACTTACAGACCAGATGCTGGTTATAGAACATGAAATTAAATTACATAAGAGTTTGGACACATTTCTGCTTAGTACCTTAATTATACAAATGTGACAGGAAACTGCTTACAGATAAGAGACCAGGCGCATATCATCAACACTTTTTCAGGCATATAAAACAAATGAATGTTGTTATTAGAAATTGAAATATTATTTGATTCAAATGAAATGAAATATGAATATACAGTTTCTGCTTTAAAAATGAAATGAAATTTACAATCATTTAGTTTATATCTAATTCAGCTACAAAGAAAGATGACTCGAAGAATTCCAAAGATTCGGAAACGAAACATAGCTGTATGTAGCTTACAATGACTACTTAACAAAGTCTAACGGAGTCAAGGTCATGATGTTACGCATCATCAATGTTCTGATACCAAGTATACTTTGTCAACCGGTATTTTGATGAAAAAAGTCTTGTGGAAACAACACGAATTAATTTAAATTTTATTTCTTTTATAAAGAAGATGTTCTTACTTCTAGTTTGAATATTACAAATGCCTTGACACATCTCTTCCCTTTCTGGTCAGTATTTTGCGTTGAATGCAAATGTTAGACATGTACATCCCAGAAAGAAAAGAAATATAAAGATCGATTTTAATATGGTTCATACAATTTATCTGGTTAAACAGTAAAAATGAATTAATATTGACAATAACTGATGGTCCTTATAGTGAATAAGCGGATCATGTTAATTGTGGATCATGTAACCAATGAAATATCAAAATATGATATTAATAGAACGGGGGTCTTAATTCCAGAGTGATCGTAATTAGGATTTTTCATTGACATAAAGGAGATAAGACCCAATACACGCCTTGCTTGGAAACTCCTTCCCGTAAAGTCATTTCCTTTAGAAATTTCTGAAACGAGTGTCTTTAAATGGCACTCTTATTCCCTGCGTCATTTAACACATTTATCTTGTTTTTTGTCCTCATGTATATCTTGCTGGTCTTTATCAGAGAAAGCTAAACCAAGCTTGTCACATCTGAATTTCTATGTTTGGCTTTTTTCTTTGTTTTGGTTTTTTGTTGTTGTTGTTATTTTCTTAATCATGTGAAACCTTGAACAATTTTCCTCAACGAATTTCACAATGACATTCATATATGCATTCAGAAGTATGACACTTCGTATATGTTTAGTAATCATAATCTGAACAAAGCCACTTGTCTATATAGGTATTATATGTTAGGCCTATCTTGCTGATGTCGCCCTTCATGCTGTCTTAGAGATGAAGATCCAATAGAGAAGAATTCACAAGGAAATCTGGATACATTCATTTCTATTGAGATATTAATTTGACAACAAAGGTTATTATTTCAGAATGAGGATTAAAAAACTATGATTAGGATAGTGTTAAAAAATGAGTTAAAAAATATGTGACATATGTTAAACTCCGGTCTTTTGTAGGATGTTAAGATTTATACAGTTTAAAAGGAGCAAACTTTTATCACAAGATTTGAATCTTGCTATTTTTCCTTTTTGGTTTCCCATGTTACTCATTTCATTCCACTTTGAATTACAGACTGCTTTTAAGAAACTGTACACAGTAGATATAGCACGCAGTGTATTCTATTTTTGAGATTATACGCAGTATCATAATGTCTTTTTTCTGTAAATATTGCGTTTTAAGACATTTTTGTACACTTTAAAAACAACAAAGATTGAAAATGTATATTTGAAATAAATGAAATAGACTACAATTAATTAATTTCCAATCGTCTTAAACATTTATTTGAATCGATATTTTCCCAATTTCTGTAACATTTGAACGTCAGGTGTACGCAAAAACCAAAATTCCAATTCACATTCAACGCGTAAATTCTGACAAAAATGGGAAGAGTTGTGTCAAGCATTTGAATTTCAAAACTAAAAGTGGAAACACCTTCATTTGCAAACGAAATTGAATTCAAATCTGTTTTATGTTTTTTTATCATAATTCAATTTTCTTCAAAATGCCGGTGGGTGTAGTGTTTGCGCTTTGAGTTCAAACTTTGAGGATGCGCGCGCATCGTTCTACCTCCTTGTTTATGGTCAAGATTGTGGCCTTGATTGAAAATGATTAGTCTTTTAATCTTTAATTGCAATGCTTGTTATACCAAAGACATATAATAAACACATTTTCTTCCATTGGTTTATACGAAACTAAGAGAACATGAAAGATGCATACCACTGCATAACATCAACATTATTCCGAGCGTATACAGTCAAAATTTAAGAAAGTTGAGTGATGTGTTGTTATTGAAAAGTTTTTTTTTTCAATAGAATTTGAATATACATTTTCTTATGTTTTTTATAAATATGATGTGAATAAAGTTCACGTTTCTCTAAATGATAATCGCCCTCATTTTATTAATATCTTTTTTTCAGCTGCTAGGAAAGTTGACCCGAAACATTCTAAAGATTCGGAAACAAAACAGAGCAGTATGTTTTAATTACTTATTACTTACACTTCACTTCATAAAAGTTTATTATAGAATAACATAATACTGCCTTGTGTATATGTTACACCAAGTTTCGTCGATTTTGACTTCTGTATTTTTTTGTTTTGTTTTTGTTGTTGTTTTGAAATTAAATACAGTTATGATATGTTGTGTACATTTGTGTACTATTATATCAAATATATCTATCAAACATTATAACATTGGAGCCGGTACTTAAAGATTACGTTATGTTATTACCTTCAGCCATAAGAGTTCAAATATACTAATGCTATGAGCGTCATTATGCAATAATGTAAAGCTAAGTTGAAGTGACATTATGCTCACTTTTTGCATTGTCTAGATGGGCTAAATTGACTAAATAATTTTTAAGATTGACTTTGACCAACAGTTGGTATTGGAAAATGTTTAGGATAAAATATAAATCTGCCTTAAATATAAAAAGACTGCCCCAACCTTTTATATAACTTCCGCTGGATATATATAGACATTTTCTTGGGTTGTGTATACCTTCCATGCAAAGCATATGATAAAATTGGAAGAAAATATGGCAATATGATACCTTATTTTGACTTTCACCTGTTTACTCACTATACACCCTTGGCTGGGCATAATGTCACTTTAGTGCTTATTTTCAAACCTTTCCGAAATGTTTAAAAGTCTTTATTTGGTACATTTATGCACAGGAAAAACGATTTAATTTCAAGTGATGTCCATTTCAAAATGTTTTTTATAGGTAAACCATACACCGAGAATACAAACATTATCAAAGAAAACCACCCCCTGATGATAATGGTAAGCAATTGCGCTTATTATTGGTTTTAGAATTGTTTTCCAGTTTTTAATGATTTTATAGTTGAAGAAATTCTAAGTGTATTTTTTTAATATTTTTAAAGATATGTACGGATAGACTTGTTTGACTTTTACAGGTCACATCCAAACGGATAGAATTGTTGGATCACCCATTAGTGTCAGCTCTCCTCAAGAGGAAATGGATAAGTGTCGGTCTTGTTTTAAACATCCTTATTGTTTTGCTCTATGCAATTTTTCTTGCATTGCTTACTGGCTTCACGCTTGATGTTCGTGCCCCATATCAGTTTCAGAGGTAAGTCCCAAAATAAAGCATGTTGGTGTTTGTGTGTGATTTTAATTATAGAAAAAATGGACCATTTAAAATATAAGAAATACCGTTATGTTAAATAAAGAAAGAGAGCTTAATACAAAATGCGAATTGAAACTAAGTGATTTTAGGAGTTAAAAAACCTTAGTTTAAAGACAATGTTACTACAAATCTGTATTTAAGAAATGATCAAGGTATTTATTGCATGTGTGTTTGCCATTTGTATTAAACTGTAGTGAAATAATTATGACATGATTACTCATTCGTTTTATTACTCTGAAATATGTCATGCTACAAGCAAACGCATAATAAAGTTTTTCATAAAGTATAATATAATAATTGTAATTATTCCACAAGATATGCAATGTGACTAATGCACTTTTGGGATTTGCTTTTCGTGATGTTTCAATCGAAATAATTTTTGGAGCAAAGTTAATTAATTTAGCCTCGTAAGTCCGAAAGGTCGGTCCAATCATACTCACGTTTCTTTACTTATATGGAGTAAATAAAATATTCAAAAATATCTTTATGCAAATATTGAATAATAATTATATTAATAATACATGTATTAAAACATAAATTTGTTATTGAATTATATTATTTTTAATGAAGAAAAACAACCTCTTTATTATGTAATAAATTACATTGATCCATGGGCATTACATAAATAAAAACATACGATCAATTAACCCATTACTTCAGGAGCATTTTGTGAAAAATGGCTATTTTCATTGAAAAGTCTCCCGTTACAAGTTCAAATTGCTATAATACTATAAAAACTGCTTCAACACTAATCAACTTGGCACAAATGTTGACTGGACCATTGCCCTTGCAACAACATGCTTAGGCTTAAATTTTCTGTTACCATGGCAACGAGGGGACATCTCAAAATTGCCAAAAATCACTATTTTGCGTTGATTTTTTCAATCAAAATTGATTTCAAAGTGCTGCAACTTCTCAATGGGTTGAGATAGAGTCACATGCTTTTCAGCGTTGGTTACACATTACCTTATGATCAATCTAGGGTCATTTATAGCCTCTCACAAGTCCAAATTTTCTTGTTTTAACAACATTTCTCAAACAAAAGCAAGTGTTGGGGGCCTAAATAAGGCATCATTTGAGACAACAAAAAGGGGGGTGAAAAAGGCGTTAAAAGGCGTGTATATGGCGTAATGGGTTAAATCATACGTGCCATCTTCAAACTCACCAACGGCAAAAAATACGCACAGCAGGGATGCTTAAAAGTAAAAAGCTTACTAGTGAAAAATTTCGACGACGATATCCTTATTGGAAGTGTCTATATACGCTTTTTTAAAGAGGATGATTTTTCTTTTATTTTAAAAAAATAGTCTCTGATATGTTCTGTACGCATAAACATGTCATGTTAATTGGAGATTTTAATGGGCATACTGCTAATAAGCACGATTTTGTTGTTTAAATTGATTTTATTGCAAATAAGTTAGATTAAGATGACAAATGAACCAACCAAACGAATACGTCCCAACTGCTGTCAACGTTAAGCGTTCCATTTAGTAGAGTCTCTTTGAATAAAAAATTAAATGTTGTAAAATAAAATACTCGATTTGAGTAAAAATAATGAAATGCTTATAGTTAATGGAAGAATTGGCTGAGACAAGGCCGAAGGCAATTTTACATTCAGAAATACATCTGTGATAGACTACACTATATGTACAATTCCCCTTTTTGAGTATCCTTTTCATTTTGAAATTAAAGAGGTTAGCACAATTTAATTATTCGTGACGTCACTCTCCACCTTCTTGCACTTTCAATAGATATTAATGTTATGCATGAACAAGTTGTAAACAATAACAACGAGATACTACAAAATAATGATAATCAGCATACTATTTGTAAACTTCCAAAATGGCAAAAAATCACGCGAACCTAATTTTATTGAAAATCTTAACGAAAACAATATAACTGAAATAATTAATAATATTTTGACAACAATAGATGCAAGCAATGTGACCCCGACAGTCATCAATAGTATTGCTCAGAGAATATATATAGTGTCTTTAATGATGATGCTTTTGATACATTCCATATTTCTTCAAATAATAACAATTTATTACATTCTAACAATTCTAAAAGAAACAGACACGAAAAAGCTCGGCGCTAAAACCATTCTGCCCACAAGAAGTATTATTTGCATACAAATGACTTGTATAAACAAGGTCTTACAAGAGCAAGTAGGTTTTACAAGCAACAATGAATACTTACATTAGTAAACATAAATTTAGTTATGAACGGAAATTGCGTGAAATAAGCACAAATAAATCGAGTGATTATTGGAAAATCTTAATTTGTGTAAAACAGCAGTCGTCTCGTACATTGCCCGAAAATAATACATTTTAATACATCAATAATACATAAAACATTGAAACGCCCATCAAGAAACTGAACAGCTTAATTTACCAGAAATGAATTTTGATACAGATGAATTACTAATTCTAATGAATTACTAAATTGACTTATTAAAAGCTTATCAAAACAGGGATAAATGGAAATATATTTCAAGCAATACGTTAAAAAATCATAAAATGTGTCCTCTTTTAATGTTAGTCTCCTTTCTTCTCTAGTTTAAGCGGAGTAAGACAAGGAGAAAATATTTCTCCGATTTTGTTTTCTATATATTTAAACGATCTTGAAAGTTATCTAGAGCTAAACAACAAAGGAATAACCTTGCATTACCAAAGTAATGACTTTGATGTGTATTAAAAACTTTTTGTATTGTTATATGCAGATAACACCATTATTGTTAGCGGGGACAAAATATCATTCCAACCAACACTTAACGACTTTTCTAACTTTTGTAAAGTATGGAAACTTGAAATAAATATGAGTAAGTCAAAGGTCATGGTTTTTGGCTTGAACAAACCCGAAAATTTTCTCTTCACTCTTGATGGTAAACCCCTTGAAACTGTTAAAGATTATAAATATTTTAGAGTGGTATTTTCGTCCTCGGGTAGTTTTCTTTGTACTAGAAAATAGCTTGCCTCTCAAGCAAATAAAGCTATGCATCTTTTATATAGTAGAATATTTAATCTAGACATACCTGTTGACCTTCAATTTCAGCTTTTCGACCAAACAATTTTACCTATTCTTACATTCAATGGTGAAGTTTGGGGTTTTGAAAACCTAGACTTTCAAGAAAAAATACATACCGAATTTCTCCGAATAATCACCCATTGAAGAAAAAGTAAACCTTTATATATGTTATATGGTGAACTAGGTCGTTATCCCCTAGAAATAATAATCAAAACCAGAATAATCAGCTTTTGGTCTTAACTTTGTACTTCACATGAAAATAAGATATCTAGACTATGTTATAACTATATGTATAGTTTAGCGTTAAATTTTAAATGGACTCGCCATGTACAGAACAAGGTGATACTGGTAATACCAATTTTTGTTTAAATCAAAATCTAATAGAAAAACGTAAGTAACAGATACCTAATAGATCAGTTTTATCAAGCGTGGTCTGGTTTACAAAGGCATTCATCTAAGAAATTCATCTAAAATAAGAAACTATATGATATTTAAAGATGCACCAATTTTCGAACATTTCCTAAAACTTTTGCCATATAACCAACGTATTATTTTTATGCCCCCGGGCCTATAGTAATTGAACCGTCCGTCCGTCTGTCCGTACGAGGTTAACCTAGAACGGCAAGTTGGATTTTTCTTAAAGTTCTACCTGTACCAATGGCTTCTTAGTTTACACACTTACTAATCAATACAAAGTACATGATCTGGTCAAGTTACATAACTATAGCTTCTATATTTACCAAGTTATTGCGCTTTTCAGCACTTAGAAAATGAATAATGGTTAACCTAAAACGGCAAGTTGGAAATATCTTAAGTTCTATCTATACAAATGGCTTCATAATTTCCACACTTACTTATCAATACAAAGTACATGATATTGCCAAGTCATCCATATTTCCCAGTTATTTTCCCTTTTTCACTTTGAAAAAAGGCCCTTGTCTGGTTAACCTATTCCGGCAAGTTGAATTCATCGTCAATTTCTCTTAATTTCTTAATTTATTTAGTGATATCTTGCATATTTGGTAGATGGATAACTTTAATGGTACTCTAATTTTTGTGGAGAAAGTGGTCTCTAGGGTCAAAGTCAAGGTCACTGGTTTAGAAAATAAATTTAAACATTTTTGCTCATACAGCCTTTATTTTTTGGTTCATGTTTTTCATGTTTAATACAAACATGCCAAGGGAATTCCTCCTTCTTTTGGTATAGTAAGGGGTCATTTGGGTCAAGGTCAAGGTCACCAATGTTTGAAATAAATTTGTACAGGTGTATTAACCATATTCTATAGACAGATATTATTTATAATTGATAGGAACATAACATTTGATGGAGTTAGTGGTCAGTTGGGTCAAGGTCACCAGTGCTAAAAATAGATTTTTTACACTTTTGCTCATACAGCCTTTATTTCTTGACATATATATTTCATATTTGGTAGGAAGATAACTTGCATGGTATTTATCCTTTTGATTGGGTAGGGATCAGTGGGTCAAGGCCACTTGTGCGAAAAATAGATTTTTACACTTTTGCCCATACATGCTTTATTTATTGACAGGTGTATTTCATATTTGATAGGAAAATAACTTGCATGGTATTCTTCCTTTTGATTGAGTTAGGGATCAGTGTGTCAAGGTCACTAGTGTTAAAAATAGATTTTTACATTTTTGCCCATACAGCCTTTAATTATTGACAGATATATTTCATATTTGGTAGGGAGATAACTTTCATGTTATTCTACTTTTGAAGGAGTAAGGGGTCAGTTGGGTCAAGGACACAAGTGCTAAAAATAGATTTTGACACTTTTGCCCATACAACCTTCATTTATTGACATATTTATTTCATATTTGGTTGGAAGATAACTTGCATGGTATTCTTCCTTTGGATGGAGTTAGCGGTCAGTTTTATCAAGGTCATCAATGCTCAAAATAGATTTTAACATTTTTGCCCATACAGCCTTTATTTATTGACAGGTGTATTTCATATTTGGTAGGAAGATAACTTGCATGATATTCTTTAGGTGTCAGTGGGTCAAGGTCAAGGGTGCCAAGTATAGATTACTTACATTGATATATACTTGATAAAGTTGAATATTTATAACTTCACAAGCCATAGCAATGACTTGGCAACTTATATATTTCACAATTACAAAATGCCATGACTCTGTCAAGCTATATAACTTGTGTTTACAATTTTTTGGCAATGTCTCTGTCCATAACTGAGTGAAGGTGTAAACATTTTTTGAAATATTGATACTGACAAGAATCGGAGCCGGGGGCATTTGTGTTTAACAAACACGTTCTTGTTTTCATTTTAGAACTGGTTACCACTGGGTAACCAGTCGAAACTGGCGGATGGCATCAGTCTTTTGTAGACCATGCTCAAAGGAAATACACTTTAAAAAAACAAAATGATATTGCCGATGAATTTCACTATATATTAAAATGCCCTCTCTTTTGTCTTGGAAGGAGAAGCCTTATTCCAAGTAAACATTACAATCGACCTAACACACTCAAATTCAAAGAACTGATGCTATCAACTTCATTCTCTTTGTTAAAAAATGCTGTTTTTTCTCTAAACGTATAGTGTCATTTTTCAATAAATGATTCCTGTTCATTTTATACGAGATACAGCCTAGATACAATAATAAATAGATAAAAACCTGGAGCAAATATTGAATAAACATAAAGCAACGGTCTCAAAATTGAAAAAAAAAAAATGTTAAAAAATAACTTATCTATTTTTCTAGTTTTTTTCAGATCATGTGTTAATCCGTTCATTTCTTCATTTATAAACTGTATTCCATATTCATATAAACCCACATGTACACATCCACATGTCGCACGAGACCCTCAATTATTGAACTATAAACACCCACCCACATACTGACCTTTTCAGTGCAACACTGGTGAATGTGTACGACGTAAATTGCTGTATAAACGCTAACGTGATTGTACAATTTAATATTTGATGACCATGAAATATAAGTATATAATCTCAAACTTTCACTTTTATTAATAATAATAATAATAATAATAATAATAATAATAATTAGATATTGAAAAAACCTTTTCCACAATTAATATTTATACCATAATCTGCATGCAAACTGCGACATGTATATATATTCTATATTTGTCTAAAGTAATAAAGCATGTTGTTCTCATGTACATGTATATGTACTGTAGAACCTGATTGTAAATAAAAGTTATGTATGTCTGTCTGTCTGTCTGTCTAGATAATAAGCTGGACCTATTTTTTCTTTCAGTCAGTGTTTCATATCTAACAATTTGATATCTTAACTTTCATTTACACTTGCAAAATAATTCGTTATTTTACAGTTTTTCTGAGTGTTCAGATTTAACAAACGAGAGTATTTCTGTATTCGCATCTTTTGCGAAGTACGGAATCATCGCATTGGCTTCGATAATATTGCTCATTGAGGTAAGAAAACTTATCTATAATGCTAAAATAGATTTTACTCTTATCCGATTCAACTGTATACGATACAATACTTATAATTTATTTTTATGAAACTTACGATTAAATGAACGACATAATATTTAGAAGTATGTAGAAAACCTTTTTTTTCTTTTAAAAGAGAATCATCATCAGTAAAAAACCCAGCAAAAACAAACAATAAAATATAAATATGTCCATAAGACGCGGAACCCAGCTGTTCACTGTTTTGTTAATTTTCTGACTCTACGTCAAAAATTGTTTGGGCTACACGCGAAACAAGATAGAAAATGAAATCATTTACTAAGTCAAGGGCATAACCTCTATAAATACTGAATAAATCTACAAGAAACCCCTAGATGCATAACTACACATGCTGACTAACATCCAGGCATACTCTACAAAGAAATAATAAATGTACAGGCAAACGCTCAGGTGCATAACTGCACTTGCTGATAAACACTTCTGTAAAGTTTCATTAATTAAGGTCAACTAATTTTTTGGGTCACAAGGCCAAACATTGCATTTTTGTTACCAAGTCAATGAAAATATCTCTATAAATAATAAATAATTCCTCTTACAACCTTCAAGGTGCACAATTTCGTCTGTACAGTTCAATAATTCAGATCAGATCATTTTCGGTTTACGCGCGACACATATTTTTAACTGCTAAAATTAACCTAGTCAATAGCAATTTCCCTAAAATACTGAAAGAATCCACAATCCACAAGCAAACCCAATGTGGAAAACTATTCATGCCGACCAACATTTCTGTGAAATTCCAAGACTTTTGGTCAAAACGATTTGGGAGGCCAGCGCGACACAAGTTGACAATTGCAAATTTTGACTAATCCAAAGACAATAACTCTTCAGATGATAATAAAAAAATCTACAAGCAAACATGCAAGTTCCCAATTTCACATGCTGATCAACATTTCTGAAAGATTATTTGCCTCCTGGTCAAAGACTTTTTCGACACACAACACAAGTTGAAAAGTGCAATATTTTTAATAACTCTACAGATACAGAATCCACACGCCAAAACCCCAGATGCACAGCTTCACATTTTAATCAACTTCCTGTAAATTAACTTGACTCTATACAGCTACATGTGACACAATATAGAACTGACGGACAGACAAGGGCAAACCTAGATCCCGCTCTTATGTTTGGAGCACTATAATTATTGTTCAAGAGTTTGTATAATATTAAAAGTTGTTTATTTATACAGATACTCGAAATGAAACAAATGTTCTCCTGGAAAGTGTGGTTTTACTTTTTGGAAATTGAAAATGTTATTGAATGGATAACCTGCATCACTGCAATTATATTTGTTATCAATACAAGCGGATGTAGCGATTCTGGATATCGGCCGGTATGACTTTTTATGTCTTTCGTAAAACAGGTATTCGAATTTACACTGTCGTATCAAACAAGATTATATGAATGATGCATTTAAGGGTTTAACGTTCAGGTGATGGCACAAAACACAACATGGGATGAAAACCACGATCCTATCTAATCAAACACACAACAGAACTACAATATTGACCCGTGTTTAATTTTAAAACACTGTTAAATAACTGCAGTCGACCATTTCAACAACGCCCAGCATTTGGAAATAATTTTGTTTTATGTTGCATTAAGTCTCATAACAGTTACAGTCTTTAAGGGCAATATTGATAAAGGTTATTATTAATTTATGTCATATTTTATAGGGAAACACATTTTGCTACTGTTGCATTATAAAAATTTTTATGCTATAAAACCATCATATTACTCAAGCGTATTTTTTTTCAGCAATGGCAATGGACTTGCGGAACGGTATCCGTTTTCCTCGCTTGGATCAATATGTTATTTATCATTCAGAAATTCGAATGGCTAGGTATATATGTAGTTATGTTGTACCGGATCATCAAGGTGTTTATGAAGTTTCTCCTTGTATTTTCACTCCTGATTGTTGCCTTTGCTATATCGTTCCACTGCTTGTTTCAGAATCAGGTAAGATGAAGTTAAACAATTATTGCAAATAAATATTTTATTGAATTTTTTTATTCAGATAAAAATTGTTTATTTTAAACAGCAAGCAACGCGTAAATCTTGAATATAAAAATAACAAATAACTGTAAATGGTTCGAACGTGCAATGATTTGGAATAATTGCCTACGTATTTGATTTGCATTTATAAATGTTGATGTTAAATAAGCTCACCTAATTCGTTTATATAGCATTACATAACAACTTAGATAGTTAGATTTTAGATACCTTACATATCATCTACTTTTGTTTCCATTCATTAAGTTTATAAATCATAGCCAAAATTATTTTTAAGAAATTACTATATTTTAAGTAAAATAAAAAAAGTCGAGATTAGGCCTATCCGTTTAAATACAAATTATGAAGACACAGGTGTACATTTTTATCATAAAGCTCTTAATTACTTGAAAGTTGATCTTCGATATGGTAAATATTTTTTATATAAAACGCCAGTATATGTTCTAAGTTTCGCAAGCTATATTGATTGAAATGTTTGCTCATGCTCGGCAGGAAGGCGACAGTACAATGGTGACAAAACTACAGTACTATGGTGTTAGTACGACAGTACGATTGTGACAGAACGACACTATGATGGTGATAGTGCGCTGGCGACAATACGAAAGCGAAATCGACTGTCACCATCGTCTTGTCTTGTTTCTCCATAGTTCTGTCATATTATCTGTATTGTCATAGTACTGTCGTACTGTCCTTATCGTACTGTCATCATTCGCGCTTTCCATTCTCAGAAAAAACGCACTGGCCCTAACACCGTACATTCATGACGTCATCTTATCATGATGTCAAATTGGCCTTTATTTCATGTTTATCTATATGATTTCTAGGAACCATTTAGTACAATTTGGACATCACTGATGAAAACAACCTCGATGATGATTGGTGGCCCGGACTTTGTGTCAACGTTTCTAGACGAAACTGTTCATTTTGAAATAATTAGTAATCTGTTCTTTGTCATCTTCATGTTATTTATGGCTATTGTAGTCATCAACTTACTGGTAAATTTATATTACTTTATCTAATCTATATTTTCTCTTATACCCTCAGCTACCTAAACTCAATAAACATTTGTATTAACACACCCCATACACACACACACCACCACAATCATCAAAGATATTGAGGATGTATTTCGATAAACCAATCATTTTGTTCTTTTGAGATAAGTAAAATTTGCCTTGGTTTTATTCTAGTAATCCTTGTTTTCCTAATAAATGATGATAATTAAAAAATAATTGTTTTACTATATGGATTTTATTGATTATGTAAGTTTTTAATCATGCATATATCTATATATCGTACTTATGTACATCGTTACTATATATTCAGTATCATACATTTCAATACATTATCTAAGTTTTACTGCCCGTCGATGTGGTAGTTACTTAAGATTTTATTATATTAAAAGCATGAATAGTTTGTAATTAAACAGAAAATCAGATTTTGCACTTTTTAAGGCATTCTATTATATCTACAGGTTGGCTTAGCAGTAAATAATATACATGAATTCCAACAAAAGGCTGATCTTGCTAAAAAGCAAATGCAGGTAAATAATTTTAATACTAATTATTTAAGCATATTTTTACAAAATATGTATAGATCTTGTGTAATATTCTTTTCGGGTATTTAATTGCTAATTCAATACTCGTATATCTGAAAGTGGTCAGTGAATTATGAGGCAACTACCGTGCGTATTTCTAAAATGATAAGGTTTACTAACGGAAAAAATAACACAACGGAAATGACGTCGTATAAACTCTTCTTGTCGCCAACGTTACGTTGTCTGTCTGTTATTCCCACTAACGTAACGTCGTCCTAGGCGCAACTTATGGCCGCTGGTGTCAATCCATTTTTGTCAGTGACTATTTAACTAATAGTTCATAATTTCCACTGTGATTTCGGGGGCTCATCATGAAAAAGTACTACATCGCCGACCTTCATCGTTTCTTGGAAATTGTTTCCCGTAGTTTTGTGATACTAACGTAGTGAAGTCAAATACTCGTGGTGCCAACTATTCCGGAAATGGCTAATGACCTGTGCCTGTATCATCGCTTGTTTCGTCATCTTATCTGTTGACACTGATTTTGGTTCAGATACATCCTCAATGATAAGCAGGGTTATTAAACGCTGTCCGTATAACAAATAAGCTGTGTATTTAGTTCTGGGTCGGTTGACTCTGACGTCACGTAAGTCAGCGGACGGTCATTCATGACGCTTTCTTTCTCGTAACGATTGGAGAATATCATAAGTCACGTATGCATTTCCAAGAACCTGTTTTTGGTGAGACCAATTAATCTTTTTCACCAACCATCAAACCAGAGAGCGCGCTTCGGTATAAATCTCCACTCTCTTCCATGATTTGTAAAGTGTATTTTACGGAAGTAGAATGCATTACTTTGTGTATTGCATTTGCTGCTGCTTGAAAAGTTCTTCCGTTATCTGAATCTTATCATAACCTTTAGGAGAGATTTTCTGCTATTGAATCGCCTAAACGCTTGTAAAAATGAATACTTAGTATTCAATCATATATGAAATTACCTCTAGATGAACAGCTCTGGTTTAAACACAAGTAAAACCTCCTCATTCTTTGTTTTTCCATTCGGGGAAATCAACCCAAGTCATAGTAAAAGGTTGTGTATCTTGAACACCTATCTTTGGTAAACGTGGTTGATTTGGCGTTGATAACTTGATCTGACTACGTGAATACCCTCTTTTGCTAGAAAAGTACGACGGCATAATGAAAATATAAAGGCTGCGCATTGAACTGTTCTTTGAGCTTCAGAGATGCAAGTTAAAACCAACAGATGTCATCAATTTCTGTTTGTCCTTGAAGTAGTCAAGTAAGGAACTCTCGTAAGAAAAACTAGAAATCACGTTATCAACATATTAGTCTTTCCTACGTATTGCACTCACCCAATTATGATTAATGGCATTTGGTTGTAGCGGCATGAAATATAAATGGTGAACATGTTGCACCTAAAAGAAAGCACGGACCTGAATCTGTATGTTGTAAGGTCATAATTTGGATCATGAATGTTGTTAAGCCAAAGAAATCGTGTAATGTCACGATCATTCTTCTTGAACCGTATTTGAAGAAACGCGTTCTCAATACCTGTACAGACGGCATATCTGTACCTCCTAACTTGGTCTCAGGAGGGACAATCGAAGACAACCACAGTCAGAGTTGGTGACCAAATGTTTCTTAACTCCGTGATATAGTATATAGTGCACGGGACGCACACTTGATAATTAATTCAATTTCTCTGTAAAAGTCCTTTTTCTGGTCTTTCATTATGCCGTTTCTGGAAAAAGAGGGTATTCACGTATTCGTAGTATCAAATTCAACCCATCCATCACACTGGCAGCATCGTCGGTCAATAGCGTTTTAAGATAGCAATTTTTCACTTCAGATAGTGACATGTTGTTATGTATACTTGACTCGTAACAGTCCCAGAATGTTTGCCACTCCAAAATGTCTCTAGTAACATTTGGTAATGTAAGCTTCGGAAGGATGCCGAATGAATTGAAATGTCATTAACATTAATTACCGATGATATATTATTCCGGTTTCCGGACGTTCCACCGGCGTTATTGTGTACGGGTCATGCGGTTTTATGTTTGTCTCTACTTAGGGGCTCCTCAAGAGTTCTATTCTCAAGGGTTAGCTGCGGGTAATGGATGACCTCCATAGCAGCGCGGTGTTGAGCCTCCAAATCTCCAATGCGTAGTCGAACTTCAAGAATATAGTTCTTTGTTTTGACCATCTCAGTCTCCATGTCTACCTTACCCATCTGCGACATTATCTCATCGTTGATCTCTTCCAGCGCAATCAGTTTGTTGCATAAAGTTTCAAGACCGGTTGTAAAGTGAGAATTATTGCCCGCTATTTCTTCTAACTTGCCAAGTTGACATGTTATCACCGTCTTGTGTGCACTTTTGCTTTTGTTTAGTCTTAAAATATCCATAATTTCTTTTTTTATCATTGCAAAAAATATGGTCAGTGCATAATGAAGCAACTGCATTGTGTTGTTTCTATAATGAAAATCGTGTTTACTCTTCTTCCCACCAACGTAACGGATAAAACTTCTTCTTTTCAAAGGGCGCCCAACACTTCATCTCTTGGAATGAAGGATATTGAGTATTCTTTAGAGTTAGTATTTCGCACTTTGTATTAATAATATATTGATTAAGTTTTGATTAAACCGTACAGCGGTAATCACTGGACGGTTCTTAACAAACATTGCCCAAATTATTCTGGTCTGTTGTACAAGATTGTCGCCGCAAGAGCTGAAAACAGAATAAAACTTAAGGGACATTTCCTCCTTGTTAGTACCTTGTTAGGTTTTGGTGAAACTCTACAGAAATTATCAATAGCTCATCCTTTACAAAACAAACAGAAATGATCAACAAGGCAAAAACCTGGCTTAAATTGTTTAAAGTTTTGAACGTCATCTTTTCCTCAGTCACTCGGTAGCCCTTAGTTAAAATTGTGCAGCTATGATAAACAGATGGTCATTTTACAAAGAAACTGCTCAAATAATTCCGGCCTGTTGAATAAGGAATATCAAGTTTTTTTTACGAAAGAGAAGCCATCTAGTGATGTTAAACTGTTTGACAGCTTGCTAAGGTACTGTGCGGTGGCGGCTGGAATGTGCTCTGGCAAATAAGTGCGGGTCACTGCTGAGTGTAAACACAAATACCATCAAATTAGGAAATAGGCATAATAATTGATAAATGATGCAATTACCCAAAAGAAATAAAAAATATTGACATCGACCGGGTCATGATTTCCCTCATGTACAAATCTATATCGCTTTTTTGAGGCTATTGAGACAAAACTACATACGAAATTAAGTATTTCATATACAACTATGTTTCAGAAAGATGATGCTTTATTTCAATAATTGTCCTATTGATATTACCTTTTTGTTGTCACACCTGCCCGTTTTTGTGTGCCTTACGGAGACCGTTAAAAGTCATCACATGAAGTACAATCAATAAGGGGCGTTAATTTCTTTACCCTTGGAGATTGTTCAGTGTTTTCATGTTTATCAAGATGCCACTTTGTCATCAAACTCTCTAAAGGACTCATATTTATTTGATTAGAGGCATGAATAATTGTTCACACTATTCGAAACTGAGCTTAAAGCCGATAAAGCTAGAAAATACAACATGTATACATTTTGGTTCTATTATCGAAGTTTTCCTCTTTGAATTAAAAAGACAAAATAAAATAAAGTAAACTTACGTTTTATTACTTTTAAAGAAAACGTTTACCTAAAAATAAAACTGGATAAAAATTGAATGGTATAATTTGCAACGATCCATTGCATGATGATGATGGACTGCTAAACTTTAAGAAATGTCGTTTATATTTATGTTCAAATTAAGGGTTTTATTGTTTAAACTTTGCTTATTTAGTTAATATGTCGTTCTATCGGGATATAATTTATTAATGCCAACGGCCTTAACGAGCTATTCAGCGATGTTATATATATATAAGACTCGTTGCTTTTCCTACTGCAATGACTTAAGCATAGATCTTCGGTTTCAAAGTAAAAAAGACGCTTCGCACGCACGACATGTTACAACTATATCATCTAAAAAGCATGTTTCAGTTTGTTCTTAGGTCAGATGGAAACAAAATGCTAAGTGACTATTATTCACATTAGCCAAACATTGTTTGAAATATATTGCAGGTCAAGTTTGCTCTAGAGTTAGAAAGAATGGCAACGTCCACTTTTTTTAAAAACATTTTAAAATGCTTGTGCTTCAAGTGTAAAAGTAACGATGAGAGCGAAGAGAAGCTGACGCCAAACGAGTTATCCTGGTTTAAAAAAAAGGTTGGTGAATCTTGGAAATTAACTGAGCGGGACATAAAGGCAGCAATGAGTTCTGAAAAGGTAAAATTTATTTTGTTTCCTTTTTAATGTAAATCGTGTATAAATATAATTTAATTAAACCACATTAGGGCTTCTTGCGATAACATATTTAACACCTACGACCTGTTTATACCAAGATTCGTTTGATCAATGTTTGGATTTATCGCTATTCAGTCAATATGTATTTTATAATAATCCCTAAAAATGATGGTTAAGGAAAATATCTCTATCTGAATATGTTATCACACGTGTTTTATATTGATTGGTCATTACATAATTACACCAATGATACAGTCGACTCCACTTATAACGAACTCGCTTATAACGAATTTTCGTTAATAGCGAAATAAATCTGACATCCCCGGCCAATTCCTTCTTTATTTTATATTAAATCAACTCAACTAAATAATTTTATTGGCATAAAACAAATAACAAATTTATAGCCATACAAAATATAATCAGTTCAGTGATAATGGAAAGACATGCATGTTTATTTAATTTACAGAAGAATACTGTAAAGACAAGTACATAGTATGTTTTTCCAAACATTTTACGAAGTAAGATCTTATGTGATAACATAAAAATTTACAATACTATAAGGCGACGCTGTGTGAAGTTAAAGAAAAAAAGAGACATTATAATGATGTGTATTGATGTTTATCTCTGTTTAATTAAAAATAGCACTTCATATAAATATAATTATGATTAGGGGACACGTAGTTCTGTTGCAAAATATATGAATTTCGACAAATTCATAAAAGTTGCATTTGATGTAGAAGACATAAGATTTCTAAATTTCGTTAACGTAGGCCAATGCCTATTATAGTTCTTCAAGTATTTACACCTTAGTTCTCTGTATTTCGGCAAAAAAATAAACCTTTGGTCAGTTATAACTTCCAATACCGTTCTCTTTCGAAAGCGTGTTTAAACAAACTATATGTTTCTGAACGTCTAGAATTAACCACATCTGAATACCATCTTTGGAGAAATTTTTATAAATTATTCGTTGTTTAATCTCCAAAAATGGTATTAATGTGTGTATATCAGATTGTTGCAACCACACGAGAAACTCGTGTTCTTGCAAAATACTCCTTATTTGAAACGCCCAGTTACCCTAGTAAACATTACCTAGCTCGCAATCAGTTTTTAACATAATGTAAACCCTTTTCTCAAGTCAGGACTCATCTTGATATAAAATTTTCACCCAGTATTTAATAATATTAATCTTACGAATTACAGACATAGGTATTTTCGCCAGTTCTCCGTAGAGTAGAAAATTATTTTCACGTGATCGTGGCGGAAAAACTTCTTTGTTTTCGCTCCGTTGAAAAATGTGAAATAATATAGCTTATTCTGTTTTTTGGAGGATAGTTTTATGTTGGATAGATTTATATTGGATTGTTAACCATGGTGATAAGTAAGAAATAACATTTAAGCTGTTATTAGAAATAGAATTTTGAATGTCAATTTTCTTCAAAAGCTGTTCGCTTATGTTTCACTTCAATGATCTTTAACGTTTTCATCATGTCACGCATATTTCTTAATATTGTGATAAAGTCTTTATCACTCTTTTTATGTTGTACAGTGGCGATATAAGTAAATGATGACATGATCATGTTTAATATTTATGTTGATGCATTTATATTTATATGTCGTTCATGACACTATGTAGTATGTAAGAATCCCTTCCGGTCAACAATTTTCTAATATTATTACTCTTTTTCTTTTTCCAATATCCTTATAAAAATGATATTTTGTATATTAGATCACGACCTTCTTATGGAATCAATCATTTGCACGTGAACCTTTTTGTATTAATGTTATTATAAACTAAATTATTTATTTTCTATCTCTTTTTGGAAGTAATTTAAGAATTAAGAATAAAAAACATGGCTTGCGTGAATGTGTAACTGATACCTTTTTCTGATCGTTTAAGCAAATCTTTTTAACTATTTCATGATAATGATACAATATATCGTTATATGACATGCCTATGACTTGCGCATCTTGTTAAATGGAATCATGTGACTTGTTATTGGCATTTCATATATGATATTTAAATCAGAGGTATTGAGTAACTCGAGTTGTATGTTGATAGTACATGTAGTATTACAAATTCGAATTATGTGGTATGTAAGGCACTTATATGGTAATTTTTTTAACACATAAAATTAATGGCTTTGTATAACATGTATACCATTATGGTATTGCGTAGCATGTATAGTCTGCTTTTATTGACCTGTCAATTATGAATACATTATATGACTCATTTAAATATTCGATCCCTCTTCGGTTAGGTCCCTGTAGTTTACGAGAATTAATGTGGAGTATATTAGTCATGGATTGAAACTCACGCCAGCTTAATGCGAAGGTTTTCGTTAATTCACAGTAGCACAGTCGGTTAAGAGAATACCTGATAATTGAGAGGACTGTGGTTCGATCCGTACTGTTGCCATCTTTTTTTTAGTACACTTTATTATTGCAGTATATTTTAATGGAACAGATTTGTAGAGTGTTTTTACGGCATTGAAAAAGACAGTTATTTATTTTAATCCATTTTAATTTTAAACATGAATTCTTAAAGCATGTTATTTAAAATGAGTATAGACATAACAAAATTAAGTAAAACATAATAAAACAAAACGAACAACATAAAATAATCATAACTTCATTAAGAAAAAAAACATGGACCAACGCGGTGTCGAACTTTAAACACGCGTGACACTTAGATTATAAACTCGTGATTTACCCTATTGCGCTATAACGCTGAGTACACTTTGTTTAGAGATACAAATTTTAATTAAATTACATCGTACATGCGTACATCTACAGCGGAACTTACCGAAAATCTACCGAAGATTATATAACTGTGTGCATCAACCGGTAATCAGTATGTAATTGAAGGTTAATAAAACCTCAACAATAGTAAATGGTAATGGTTTTAATTTTGCATTTATAACATGCTGATGTATTATATGAATGCCTTGCAAATATAATTAAGTAACATAAAAATGGCCTAATGATGGATGTGTGGGTATTGAATGACCCGTAAATGTCACTGTAATATATGTATAACATGATTATGGTAGTGTACAAAGTGTAGACATTGTTGATGGTACCGTGAACGTTATATTAATGGCATGTTTATATTATTGTGTACGTATGATATGATGTTGATATTGTACAATTATCTTCTATTTGCCGATGTATTTAGAGGTTAATACTTATTATCTTGGTTGTCGCCCTTTCAAAGAAACGGACAGTTGTCAATGTAAACAAACATATATCATTCAGTTTAACCCTCCGATTACCTTTGAATACATAACAAAATAATATGATGCAATGTTGATATCCATAAATACTCCACATATTTGTTGTGAGAATAATATTTAGTGCCAGATTTTTTTGAACATTTGTGCCTTCAAGAACGGTTTCCGAGACTGATGTCTAGCTCTATATGCCATCGATCCGATCTTTTTTATACTATCAAAATGAAATCATTTTTTGAAGTTCTGAGGGTCTCGTTTTGTCTTGGGTAGAGTTTTTTTTATTCTTTTCTTGAGATTATAAATCTTCTATGTTTAAGTTTGTAAATGAAGTTTTATTTTAAACTTTAAATTTTTTGTTTAAAGACATTTAAAATCAGGGCAGCCCCTTTTAAAAACAAAACCAAAGTCTCCATTAGGAAAAAAAATTCCGGAGCAACCCGAAATTGAAATGACAATTTTGCATAAAGGCCCTGAATAAATTTTTTTACAAAAAAACACATTTTAAAAATTAAATATCAGGCCTTATGCCAAATTCGGGCTATTTTGCATTTCGAGCATTAACAAAATTTAAAGTCTTTAATAACGGGAGAACCCCCTAACTTTGGGGTTTTTCGCCCTTTTTAAAAAGAACAATTTTCAAGTAAAAATGGTCACCCCGAAACTTGGAAAAATGAACACAAAAAAATTTAAAAACGAGTTGTTTTTTGAACCCAAAACTTTCACAAAATTTTTAGCAAGTGCCATTTATTGAAGAGGTTTTGTGCCTTTCTGAGACTGATGTCTAGGTCTGAATGCCACCGATCCGATCTTTTTCCTGCCGTCAATCTGAAATCATTTTTAGAATTTCTGAGGGACATGTATTGTCTTGCGTTTATAAATCTTTAATGTTAAGCTTTGCTGATTGTGATTTATAATGCCATTTAATCTTTAAAATATTTTGTGTGCAAGTGACTACAGTTCATTCGACGTGAGCAGCCATTTTGAAAGTCACTGAGAGTGGATTACGTCATTCTGCAAGTGCGGCCATTCACTCGCCCATTATGGAAAAATAACGCCGAATTTCAAGGCGGCCAAAATTGCATAATGACCTAGATCTTGCCATAATGGTCCTGAGATACTCTAGATTTTGTTACAATATATAGTTACAAAGGTGTTACTATATATAGTAACAAAGGTATTAAAATGTTATATCACATGATGACGATATAAGTAAATGAAGACATGACCATATTTAATATGTTGATATTCACTTATATTCATATGTCTTTCATGACAATATGTTATATGTACGACTTCTTTACTGTCAAACAATTTTCTAATACTACTAACATTTTTTTTCCTTTTTCAATATCCTTAACAAAATTATATTTAGTACATTAAATTACGACCTACTTATATAAGTATTCGCCCTTCACACTTTTTTACATTAATGTTACTATAAAAAATTATTTATTTTCTGTCTCATTATTCTTTGAATAAATTTTAAGATTAAGAAACATGCGTACATGTGTAACTCATACCTTCTATGATCGCATAAGCACATCTTTTTCACTTAAAACAATCTTTACGTTTATCATTTTATCAAAATTTAGTACAACAGACAAACTATCCTCCCAACCAAAAAGTACGTATGTTTTCAATTTATTTCCTTTTTCAGATTTTTGTTATCAATTTCCAATTAACATAGCAATATAACATGTTTTCATTTCTATTTTTGCTCTTCTCTCCCCTTCTTTGTTTCTTAAGGATGAACATAACATTGTCTGGGTATCCAAAAGATGCTTGATAATATCATTTCGTGATTCTATACCTCTCTTTGTTGTGTTGACTGCTGATAAATTTCTATTTTTGTTGTCCGAAATCACATGAAACAGAAAAGAGAGACACCGCCAACTAGAGAAAGAGAGCGTTTCTTAGCTATATTCCAACATGCATTAGGTTAAGTACCTCCGCTCATGATTTAACTTTTAGAAATATATCTTTACCACTTTTTACCACTCGCAAACATCCACCTAGTAAGAAACAGCACTCCAACTTTTTCTTTTCGTCCATTGTAGTCTGTTCCATCGTAATGCTTTTCTTGCTTGTTCAAGTCTGGAATATTCATAATATAATTTTACTTTCGGGTAAAGTTCATAAATACCCAGGACCGGTATCCACTAAGTCTTCAGTATCATCGGCTTCCTCTGATAATGAGTTTATAGATCTTTCCTTAAACCTTTCCTTTGTTCATTACATGTACATTCAGTACAACGTCCAGAGCATTTCCCAAAAACTTGATATTATATACTCCGAGCTTAAGGATTTTGATATTCTCTGCTTTTCAGAAACCTTGCTTGGCCCACATATTTTAACTTCTGATCTCTTTCTCCACTTCTTTGCTAATCCCGAAAGGAAAGATCGTGCCGATAACCACGGCGTTGTTTAACGTTATGTTAAGGATTACATCCACTACAAAAGACGCGATGATTTAAAATTAACGGCACTGAATGGTATATCTTATTCGGAGATTTCTTTAGACCCCCAAACATAGAATAGCATCTGGCTATTGATACAGGAATATATAATATCTGAATGATTGGCGACTTTAACCAAAATGTGGCGCACAGATTTCTTCAAAGAAAATCAGAGATATATGTTGCAAGTTGCCTTTGCTTCAGATTATTGACTCACCTACACACTTTACTGAATCTTCTTCGTCAGCTATTGAATATATATTCACTTCTAACAACTATCTCATTCATATTAGCGGAATTGGCGATCCGTTTCTTCAGCAGGATGTCAGGTATCACTGTCCAATATTCTGCTTAAATTTGAAAAAACCGAAGCGACTTTCTTTTTATCGAAAAGTTTTGATATCTGATAAAGGTAATGACTATTTCTTAAGACATTTGGCCTCTGTAAGGGATTCTCTTAAAAATGAAGATATAAACGTATATACTAATAGCATAACCAGCAACATAATCAATATCTCGAAGCAATGTATCCAAAATAGAAAAAGTCTTGAACTAAGAAAACGAGCCTCCTTGGTTTAAAAACGGTTTAAGATTACTAATTAGAAAACGAAAAAGACTGTATAGTAAGGCAAAACAAACTGATTCTCCTTATTACTGGGCCCGGTTTCGAGCCCTGAGAAATCATATAATATCAAACATTCGCGTAGCAAAGAAACAGCATATCGACAATTTAGCCCAAGAGTACAACAGGAAAATCAAAATTCAAAAAGTTGGTGGTCTCTTCTTAAATCATTTATCAAACCTTCCTATTCTACCTCAATACCACCACTTTACTCTGTCGACAGTATTATAATATCTGACAACGTTGAAAAAGCCAATTTTATGAACGACTTTTTCATCACCCAGGCACGCAATGATGAAAGTGAAACTCTCCGTCTCCCCGAATTACCTAACGTTACTAACCATCTGAATGATATCATTATAACACCAGGCGAGGTGAAATTGGTATTAAAATCTCTTCCTTTGGGAAAAGTCGCTGGTCCTGACGATATCAACAATCGAATCCTTTGCAAACTCTCCCATGAACTCAGTGGTCCCGTAAGTGATTTTTAACTATTCTATTCAGATTTCTCAAGTTTCAGATTCTTGAAAAGAAGCAAATGTTTCTCCTCTCTTCAAATCGGGTGATATTTCTTTAGTTAATAACTACATACCCATATCCCTAATTAGTACTGTCAACAAAGTCTTTAAAAGAATTATATTTAAACACACGTTTAATTTTCTGAGATCTAACAACATTTTCATATCTCTTAAATCTGGTTTTGTTCCCGGAGACTCCATTGTCAACCAATTAACATATTTATATAATATTTTTGCATAGGACATCGATTCTGGTAAAGAGGTCAGAACTGTCTTTTGTGATATAAGTAAAGCGTTTGATCGAGTCTGGCACAAAGAACTTATTTTTAAATTAATCTGCTTATCTGGTCGTCTTTCTTCATGATGCTCTTCTAATCTCAAGAACAGAAGACAGAGAGTCGTTCTCCCCGGTTGGGAATCATCTTTTAGTTAATATACAAACGCTGGTGTGCCGCAATGGTCTATTCTTAGGTCACTTTTGTTTCTGGTTTATGTTAATGATATTGTTATCGATATTAATGGAAATATAAGACTTTTCGTTGACGACACAAATCTTTTTATTGTTGTAGAAGACCCTATCACTTCTTCTTCTAACCTTAACACAGATTTGCAAAAGATACATTTTTTGGCTGAAAGGTGGTTGGTATAATTCAATCCTCTAAAAACAGAATCATTATTAATATCGCGTAAAACTAACAGACTTGTAAATCCTCCTCCTATTATTACGCAAAACACACAAATAAAAGAAGTACGTAATCACAAACACTTAGGTATAACATTTACTCATGATTTACACTGGTCAACACATATTGAATACATTAACAATAAAGCTTAGATAAGAATAAATGCCATGAAAAAACTAAAATTTCAACTAGACAGAAACTCACTACTAATATCATTTACCTATCTTTTATTAGACCGATTATAAAATATTGAGATGTATTATTTGACAATTGCAATCAAAATGATAAAAAAGAGCTCGAACAAATTCACTAAGAAGCAGCTTAAATAATTACCGGAACAGTTAAACTTGTGTCTATAGATAAACTCGTGAAAGAAGTTGGTTGGGAATCCTTGGAAATTTAATCTATTAAGATTTTTTATTACAATATATTGTCTCCGTTTAAACACAGTTTTCTTTCCGATTTCACATTCCTTTTTTGAAAATGTCTTTGATATTTCTTCAACTAAATGATAATGCCATGAACTGTATAAATGTAAATTGTTTAAACTGGGACAGGGCACTTTCATAGCTTTCTGCCCAATCCCAAATGTACTGTTTAAATATTGTTCATCATAAGGTAAATATATCGAATGAAATATGTTTAACCAAATATCATAGCCTTTGTTTTAGATGTGTTTATTTTAAACCCCTGTGTTGCGCAATAATTTTCTATATCGTTTAAAATGGATTGAAGTGTTTCCGACGACGTCGCAAAAATGGCCCGGTCATCATCATACAGTAGAATAAATAATTTAAGTTCATTAACAGTAAAACTTCCGTCAAGATTTGCATTTATATTTTCGACTACATCGTTTACGAAAAGCATGACCAAAAGAGGCGATCTCTGTCACCTTGTTTAGACCTATGTTCGAGCCGAAAAGCCCGAAAGTTGAAAGTTATACTTAACACATGATCTCACTACGGTGTACATCGCTTATATCACATTGCTTTATACGTACTCGCTTTAAACGAATTTTCGGCAATAGCGAACCATACTTTCATGTCCCAAACGGCGAAAAAGATGTAAATTTACTCGGTTAAAACAAAATGTTATAATTGTGATATCGGGGTGCTCTCGATTAAGATCAGTACATAAATACCGCTATCCGATAATGTTTTAATCGAGTGATTGCACAGGTAAGATTAAGATTTTGATAAAATGTTCTCATAACATTATTTCCTACTTTTAACGGACAAATTTGTAATTCGCACCCTCAGATGATAAATTGCTGTAAATACCTTTATTTACAAATAACCGATTTTTTGTTTGGTATATTAACCAAACAATAAAAAACAAATAGTATAGAATACAAATGGTAAGCACTTTATAGACAAGACCTACATGTCTCAATACATGTACCATGTACATAATATATTGTTCAATAAAATGACCCGAATTAAATTGCCGCTGCCGTAAAATACAGATTATACCGGTAACCAGTGACAAGTATGCATTTTCACGGCAAATTTACCCACCCAAACAAGTCAGCAAGTTGTGGCTACTTCGCTTTTAGCGAACTTCGGATATAACGAAGTCAACGATATTTAAATGTTTCATTGAGTTCTTTATAAGCGTAGTCGACTGTATTTCCATCTTCATATTTAAATATAAATCATATAATGCGTATTAAGTTTGAGTGTGTAAATAACTATTTATAGAGACTATTTGTTTGGTTTTGTGTAAGATGAAATTTTATTTCGTCGAGTGAGCTTTAAAAACAGTATTATAACGGGTGGCGAAATAATTTAAACAAACAATTCTAGAAGAAGATAAGGTTACACCACGCCGAAATTATTTCCGTTATTAACCGCGGAAGGTTATATTTGCAATGTAAGCGACTGTCAAGATACAAGAAACTTTATTTGAAGTCGGTTTACATATTATAAGAAACCTTAGCTAATAAGCTTTTTACCAACAATAACAGAGACATAAAACATATTTACTAACATGTAACAGATCTGAAAAGTAAAAAAAAACTTTAAAACCAGTTGCAACTTTAGGCATGAAATAAAAGAAGCAACATTCAGAAAAACTATACACAAAGATGACAAATTAAAGCTAAGTAAGATGACACGCACAGTACATATTGTATTAAAGGTACTAATAGTTTTAAAATAATAAATGACTGTACTTTAAATAGAGCTTACAATTTAAGTATGATACATGTAGCAATGTGAAATAAATAGAAAAAATATATAATAAAACAAAATAATTAAAATAGTAATAGTTATCATCTAAAATTTATATATAATTAAAGATTTAATAAAAACTAATGAATAGATAAATAAATTGGCTGACTTAAAAAATAGTACTTAAACATTTATGTAGAACTAAAATAGCATGAAAAAATAGAAACAAGATAAAAGACATACAGGGTAACAACAAATTAACTAAATTAAATATAATTAATTAAGTAATAAAAAAAATTCTTACCGTATGTTACTGTTTTGACCCTTGGTATATTTAGACACTTTTTTGATACCTAAAGGAATAATTGGAATTTTTAAATTGAGTTAAATCATATATAAATGGTGGTGACTTTCCATACAGGCATTTTAATACTTATTTGGCTATAGTTTTAATTCTTGATAAATGTAAAGAAGGCATATTGACTTTATTTTAATAGTGTGTCATATGTAGAATTAAAATCATTGAATTCTATTCTTAGAGCTCTTTGCTTGAGTTTTTCAAGCTTTTCTGTGTTTGTTTTAGAGCAAAAATGCCAAACTAAGGGATAGTATTTAAAATTAAATCTGATAAAAGGTTTGTAAATAATTTTTTTTTAGAAATTTCTTAATTCTTAAAAGCACATTAAGTTGCTTTGGCAGCTTTTTTACACATTCTGGTGACCTGTATATCAAAGTTAAGTAAAAAGTCTATGTCTACCTCAAGCAGTTTTACACAATCTTCACATTTTATTGTTACATTATCAATTTGAAAACCTTTTAAGTGGTTATTATACCCCCAAAAACGAAGTTTGGGGGGGGGTATATAGGAGTCACCCGGTGGTCGGTCGGTCGGTTGGTTGGTCGGTCGGGCGGTCGGTCGGTCCAGACGTCCGTTGCATTTTCCTTGTCCGGAGCATAACTTTAAGACTAATGCTTGGAATTCAATATAACTACACACAATGGTCAAGCACATTGAGAGGAAGTGCAGTGCACAAGAACCATAACTCTATCTTGATTAATTACAGAGTTATTGCCCTTTGTTACTTTTCCTTGTCCGGGGCATAACTTGAAAACTACTGGTTGGAATTCAAAACTACTGGTTGGAATTCAAAACAACTTCACACAATTGTCAAACACAATAAGGGGAAGTGCAGTGCATAAGAACCATAACTCTATCTAAAGTAATTACAGAGTTATTGCCCTATGTTGCTTTTCCATTGCTTTTTTTTTGTCCGTTGCATTTACCTTGTCCGGAGCATAACTTGAAGACTAATGTTTGGAATTCAATATAACTACATACAATGGTCAAGCACATTGAGAGGAAGTGCAGTGCACAAGAACTATAACTCTATCTTGACTAATTACAGAGTTATTGCCCTTTGTTACTTTTCCTTGTCCGGGGCATAACTTGAAAACTACTGGTTGGAATTCAAAACAATTTCACACAATTGTCAAACACAATAAGGGGAAGTGCAGTGCACAAGAACCATAACTCTATTTAAAGTAATTACAGAGTTATTGCCCTTTGTTACTTTTCCATTGCTTTTTTGTCCGGAGCATAACTTGAAGACTAATGGTTGGAATTCAATATAACTTCATACAATGGTCAAGCACATTGAGAGGAAGTGCAGTGCACAAGAACCATAACTCCATCTTGACTAATTACAGAGTTACTGCCCTTTGTTAATTTTCCGTGTCCAGAGCATGACTTGAAAACTACTGGTTGGAATTAAAAACAACTTCATACAATGGTCAAGCACAATAAGGGGAAGTGCAGTGCACAAGAATTATAACTCCAGCTTGACTAATTACAGAGTTATTGCCCTTTGTTACTTTTCCATTGCTTTTTTGTCCGGAGCTTAACTTGAAGACTAATGGTTGGAATTCAATATAACTTCATACAATGGTCAAGCACATTGAGAGGAAGTGCAGTGCACAAGAACCATAACTCCATCTTGACTAATTACAGAGTTATTGCCCTTTGTTACTTTTCCTTGTCCGGAGCATAACTTGAAAACTACTGTTTGGAATTCAATACAACTTCATACAGTCGTCAAGGACATTAAAAGGAAGTACAGTGCACAAGAGCCATAACTCCATTTTGACAAAATACAGAGTTACTGCCCTTCGATACTTTTCCTTGTCCTGAGCATAACTTAAAACGTACTGGTTGGAATTCAAAACAACTTCATACAATGTTCAAGCACAAAAAGAGGAAGTGCAGAGCACAAGAACTATAACTCTATCTTCAGTTTTTATAGAGTTTGTGCCCTTTGTTCCTTTTCTTTGTCTTTCTGGACTTATTACAGAGTAATTCAATTAAACTTCGTCAATGGCCAACCACATTGAAAGGAAATGCAACATACAAGAACCACAAATATCTTTAATTGCCAACAACCATAACTCTATATTTCAATTCTTTTACAAGGTATTCTGTTACTAGTAACATCCTCATTTCCGAAGCAGTCTTGTGGGGGTATTAATCACATTTAATGATAGTTCTAGTTTGTAATTTTCCCATCAGCTATGGCTTGAAACTTGTCAGCTTGTATTTTATTACAGTTAAACCAATTGTAAAGGATGGACTTATATATAAAGTAAAAAATATCATTCATGAAGATGCTGAAGATCAAAGGTCCAAGAATAAAGCCTTGAGGCAGTCGCTTTATTATTTTAAGCCAAGTGCTATGATATTCTCCTATTTAAACTGTTTTTTTCTGTTTGATAGATAGTTTGAAACTAGAGCACATGCATTTTCAGACAACCCATATGCCTTTAGCGTTTGGACTGTAAGATCATGCGGTAGACAGTCAAAGGCCTTGGACAGGTCCATTAGGATTGCTGCCACGTGCTCATTTCTGTCTAACGCTATCTTCCAGTCCTCAACCAGACGCAAAAGAGTTGTCTGAAAGCGGCTAGATAATTATGAAATATATTTTCAAAATGGTCGATTAATTGTTCATTCATAATTGTCTCACAACAATTTGACATTGATGGTAATATACTAACAGGCCTATAATTTTTCATAATAAAAGGCGTTTTTAAACTATCTGGAAATAAATTTGTGTTGATCATATTATTAACTTTCTTGGATATAGGTTTACAAATTATGTTTGCTGAGCATTTAATTGTATTGGGTGGTATATTATCATATCCTGTTGCTTTCTTTCGGTTTACTGATTTTAGATGTTTTTCAATTGACTCGGATGTTACAGTAGAAAAATTAAAAGTTTGTACATTGTTATTGTTTTGTTTAATTAAGTTAATACTAGGATGTTCATTTTGAGTAACAGTCTGATTATTTATCCCAATATTTTTGGCTATATTTACATAAAAGTCATGTAACATATCACATACTTTGGTTTGATCAGCAATCAGTGACTCATTTTCTTATAGAATGATACTAGAATTTTTCAAAATAGATTTTTGACTTAAAAAAGGTTTGATTGTGGGCCAGAAATCTTTAGACTTTGGCCCCCGCTACATCTTTCCATGAAATAGGGGGTAATAGATTCACGTTTTACTTTTGTTTTGAAGTTCCTGAGTTTCCTATACTTTTCCCATATATATTTATATTTCAGATATGTGTTATGTGCCTGTCTTGTTTGGTAGTTTATTTTTCTGTATTTAGAGTTCATAAAGGTGATGAAGACTTTTTAGGATATTTTTGTTTTATAGGAGCATGTTCATCTAAAATTTCATTAAAAAGTTTATTATATACCCAGTAGGTATCATCAACATCATCAAGAGTAAATGCTACTTGGTAGGGTACTTTATCTAGCTCAGTGTTAAAGATATTTTCAAATTTATCAAAATTTTTATAACTCCTAAAAGGTATTTTCGTTTTATATACAGTATATACCTGTTAATTAAGAGTAGTAAATACCATATTATGGCAGTCATTGATGCTGCTACTGATAACTGATGAACTACATAGCAAAGACTGTCACAATGAGCGAGCTTATAAACTTTTAATTTGTAATAGATTTTCCTGCAAGGGAATTGGCTCCCCCAAAGCAGCATAAAAACAATTGATGGGAGCATTGTAACGAAACCTTTTCATGTATGTCCTGATATTCATGTTTTTAATATGTTCATACTAATTTCTCCGCTGAAATATTTTCTATAAAAGGCTTTCATTTTTTTATATTGGTGATGTTGATATTAACTGTACTATGATGTATTAAAAGTAAGAGCCATTGTGAACTTTATGAATTCAGAGTTTAAAAAAAGAATTGGAATTTAAATTTATGAAGAAAATAAAAGGTATTTATATTAATGGGGGCATATTTTTGCCACCAGATTACCATATAACTAACTAATTAATTAAGAGGTTAACTAGTTACGTAACTTGTTAACCTCTTAATTAACTAGTTAGTTATGTGTTTAACTAGCTACGTAACTAGTTAATCTTTTCAATAAATAAAAGATCATAACGGGCAATAAATGCATGTTAGTGCCTTCAACTGCCATCCTTTTATCATTTTACCAGCTTAATGTTAAGAGGTTAACTAGTTACGTAACTAGTTAGTTATATGGTCATCGGGTGGCAGAAATATGCCATCATAAATATTACATTTTTATTCAACATTAAACACCCGATGTAATAGAGATAAAAGTTAAAAGAATCTTAAGGTTTAAAAGTTGTCATGAACCTTCACGACAGCGACCGCCGTTTAAAAAGGTTTCGTATTTTATGGGAGGAGGAAATGAAATGTGTTTGATTTAGAGGGATTCCATTTTGATTTCTAAATACTACATGTGTGCATAAGAAAAAAACTTATTTGAGGATAAATACAGGCAATACATAATTGTTGACGGATGTGAAATTTGGAAAACATGGAATTCTTTGAAACTGAAAGGTTGTTTTACGAACGCAAGGTTGTTTACTTATCCCTTGGGCTGATGATTGCCATTGCTTTTACACACTGCAATACAGTAATTGCTCGTAGGATACTCAGAGATGCCCATATATCATCAAGAACAGTTTCCCTATGCATAGATTTTTTTGACTGTTAAAATTCTATAAATGAATAGAGACGATATTTGTGATTGTTAAATTGAATGGACAGAAGATTTTTTTTTTTATAACGTTTGAAATTTAAGTTGTCAATCAATTTGAGCTTTGTTTTTCTCTAAACAGCCCTTACAAAGTCTGAATAGTAAGGTTAAATTAAATTGAGGTACCACATGGAAATAATCGTTAAAAGTAGTCTCGTAATTAAAAAAAATGTGAATTGATATTTTGATATTTTTCACTGTGAAATTATCAAATATATTTTTTCACAGATGAATTAATAATTAAGCATAAAATAAAACGTTATCTCTTATTGTCAGAGACATTTAAATATCATATGACCTTTCGACGAGGACAAGGAGTTAAGACTTTCAGTTTTAGTTTGAAGAGATATTTGGTTGGAATCTTAATGAAACAGTAATTTTGTCCGCCCACCTTTTAGAAGAAAAAAGGGGTTTTAAAATCCCTCGCTTACTCGGCCGTCCGTCTCTTGGACCATTACACCGTCCATAACTATGTCATATATCAAAGAAATTTGGAATAACATAGCACAAATGTTTGTTAAAATAAGGCAAATGTCGGAAACCTACCCAAAGGACAAAGTCACACTTGGTGATTTAAGGTCAACATGGTCTATTTAAGGGTATGTCATGTCCGGTCCCTTACTTTTATATCCATAAATAAATTTTGAAAATACTTGGCACAAATATTCACAATAATAAGATGTCATGCCTACCTTCTAAGAAAAGGTCACAGTTTGAGGTCATAGATTAAAAAAGTCTGGCATGGGGTATATTTTGTTTTTCTACATAACTTCTTTAAAGGTCAAGTGATTTTGAAATTACTTTTCACAAATGTTCACAATAATAAGAGGATATGACGTGCGCAGCACACATACCTCTATATCCATTGTAAAGGTCACACTTGGATGTCAATTCTTAATATGGTCTATTGTAGGGTACATTTTTCCAGTTCATAACTTTCTGATCAAACAAATGGTTTTGAGAATACTTAGCACAAATGTTCACAGTAAGAAGATGATTGTGTTGTGCGCAACACTCAGATGCCTACCTTTAAGGTTAATGTCGCATTTGATGATAAAAGGTCAACATCGTCTGTTTGAGGGTATTCGTGGTGTCCTATCCATTACTTTGTCGTCTATCAAAGGATTTTGAAATTATCTGGCCCAAATGTTGACAATTATAAGATGTTGTGTCATAACAACCGCAAAGCCTTATCTCAAAGGTCAAATAATAACAAGAATAAAGATCAACAAGGCAAAGGCAACGTTCACAGGACGCCGCCCCCGCACACACCCAAGCAGGACACCCGGAAGGCACCAAACAATCACCCGGAGTGGACACAAGGCCACACTTATAAGTCAAAACTTAACATGGTCTTTTATATCGTATGTTTTGTATGACATATGTAAAAGCCTAAAATAGTCTTATACAGGGTATGATATAAAGTCAGGCCCATTCAAATAAAGTTTCATTCACATAGATTGATGAGTTGACACAAAATTTACCCTGTAACAAACCGTATCCTGTATTAATTTTGTATTCGTCACATTTTGTGGCTTTGAAATAGTGTTTACAACTATACAAATGAATTTCTGTAGACACATACACAGGAGTTATTATCCCCAAAAACAATGTTTTGGGTGTATATAGGAGTCACCCGGTGGTCGGTTGGTCGGTCGGTTGGTCCAGACGTCCGTTGCATTTTCCTTGTCCGGAGCATAACTTGAAGACTAATGGTTGGAATTCAATAAAACTACATGCAATGGTCAAGCACATTGAGAGGAAGTGCAGTGCACAAGAACCATAACTCTATCTTGACTAATTACAGAGTTATTGTCCTTTGTTACTTTTCCTTGTCCGGGGCATAACTTGAAAACTACTGGTTGGAATTAAAAACAACTTCATACAATTGGCAAACACAATAAGGGGAAGTGCAGTGCACACGAACCATAACTCTATCTAAAGTTAACATGTTATTGCCCTTTGTTACTTTTCCATTGCTTTTTTTGTCCAGACCATAACTTGAAGTCTAATTGTTGGAATTCATTATAACTTCATACAATGGTCAAGCACATTGAGAGGAAGTGCAGTGCTTAAGAACCATAACTCCATCTTGACTTATTTCAGAGTTACTGCCCTTTGTTACTTTTCCTTGTCCAGAGCATGACATGAAAACGACTGGTTGGAATTCAAAACAAGTTCATACAATGGTAAAGCACAATAAGGGGAAGTGCAGTGCACAAAAACCATAACTCCGTCTTGACTAATTACAGAGTTATTGCCGTTTGTTACATTTTCATTGCTTTTTTGTCCGGAGCATAACTTGAAGACTAATGGTTTGAATTCAATATAACTTCATACAATGGTCAAGCACATTGAGAGGAAGTGCAGTGCATAAGAACCATAACTCCATCTTGACCAATTACAGAGTTATTGCCCTTTGTTACTTTTCCTTGTCCAGACCATAACTTAAAAACTACTGTTTAGAATTCAATACAACTTCATACAGTTGTCAAGGACATTAAAAGGAAGTGCAGTGCACAAGAGCCATAACTCCATTTTGACAAAATACAGAGTTACTGCCCTTTGATAGTTTTCCTTGTCCGGAGCATAACTTAAAACGTACTAACAACTTCATACAATGGTCAAGCATAATAAGAGGAAGTGCAGTGTACAAGAACTATAACTCCATCTTCAGTATTTTTTAGAGTTATTGCCCTTTGTTCCTTTTCCTTGTCGTTCAAGACTTATTACAGAGTAATTCAATAAAACTTCATCAATGGGCAACCACATTGAAAGGAAATGCAACATTCAAAAACCACAACTATCTTTTATTGCCCACAACCATAACTCTATATTTCAATTCTTTTACAAGGTATTCTTTACTAGTAACATCCTCATTTCCGAAGCAGTCTTGTGGTGGTATTAATCACATTTAGTGATAGTTCTAGTTTAATTATATTTCTTTAATGAATTTATTGTTATTTACATGTGCAGATCTAGCATAATTGATCAATGTTTTGCACTGAAAGTCCAGATCTATACCTCAATCGTTTGCAATAGCTCAATTTTGTTCTTTATGTAAAATAGATAAATACAGAATCCCTAAAGAAAGCCCAACACGTAAAACTTCCATCAGGCCGGGGATGTTGGTAACTCTGTTATCATTGTTTGTGTTTACTTAATTTTTAAACTTGATTACTATGTTATAGTGCATGCCTGGCCTGAAAATTTACATCTGTATATCTATGTATATATCAAAGGTATAAATATGAAATAAAAGAGACGCTGGAAAATAATGTAATGATTTATTCATGATTTATCCAATAATGTTGCATATAATTAAAGAAATAATGGAAGGAATATAAAAAAAATAAATTGAGGATTTAAACTTGCAACTTCGCGATTGAAATGCCATCGTACTAACCACTAAGCTATTAGGCTGTTACTATGCATGAAAGTATCGAATTTTAAAATTATTTATTTTCTTATTTTGACTCTTAGAATTTGTATTAATCTTTAGGGCTAGTCACAGCTTTAGTTTATAATCAATAGTAATATTATTAATGTTATGATTAACTACCGATAACAAGAATACCATTCATTATCGAATAAAAGAATTGAACTGACTTGCTCCACTATATCTACATTACTGAATCACACCATACTACTTCAACATTTTTATTGTCATCGAAATTAAAATGGAGCGTCCATAGCCAAGTGGTTAACATCGTTGACTTCAACTACTTGCACCCCACTTTCTGTCATGTGAGGAAGCTATCCAGTTATCATTCTTAGCCTGCAAATTATGTTCAACCGGAGTTTGCCCTCCTCCAGTAAATCTGGAAAGTCACAATATGGCGAATACATTGTTGGTACCCCCGTCCCCACCAACCATCTATAATATCCAGTTACCCAGAAATGTGAAAATAACTAAGGCAATCTCCAAAGGTTATGCAATTTTATGGCCAAAAAGCATCACGGTTGGTAAATAAACAACAATATATATCAAGAACTTTTTGGGTACCATGTTTTATTCAGTGAATAAGAATCGTAACTCTGTCTTGTCTTATTTGGGAATTATTGCCCTTTTTCATTTAACCCTTTGAACTTTGTCCGTGACATAACACTGAATCTTCAAGGGGTATCAACAGGAAACTTTGTAGTAGATAGATCTCATTGCGTAGGAATGCAATGAATAAGAATCATAGCTCTGCCTTGTTTTGTTTAAATGTTACTGCCCTTTTTCTTTTTAACACTGAACTTTGTCCAGGACATTACTCTGAAACTACAAAAAGTATTTACAAGAAACTTAGTCGATAAATCTCAATAAGTTGAAGTGCAGTTATAAGAACCGTAAGTCCGCTTTCTTTTCTTAAGAGTTATTGCCCTTTTTATTCTTTGTACTTTGTCTTGGACATAACTCTGAAAACAATCACCAGGAGTATCAACAAGAGACTTAGTAAGCAAATAGATCTCTTTGAGAAAGAAAATAAAGTGCATGAGAGCCGTTACACTGCCTGCCTTGTCTGGTGTAAGAGCTATTGCCCTTTTCCACTTTTACACTTTGAACCTTGCCTGGAAATATCTTTGAAACCACAAAATGTATTAACAAGCTACTTCACTGTGTCCAAAACATATTTGCGGAGCATCATCCAGTTCGATCGGCACTTCTTTAACATTTATCGATAACGCAAAATAATAAGTATTGTGTTAAATTGAACTCGGTATACATGAGGCGTTTGGCAAAGAACTCTTGTCAAATTACATTGAAGAAATTAGATAAAATTTGATTGAGACCAGTTTTACGAAGTACCGCTGAATTTGTGAATGATGTACAGAATCAACGTTCACTTGGTTACTCCATAAAAAAATACTGGAATAGTATTTGCAATTGCTTCTATTTACTATTTTATGATGCTTAGTCTAGTAGTTTAGCTCATGTCTAAGATATAACGGATATCAAAGTAATAAGATTTTATTATATACGTTATTGCGTTTATGCAGACTGATGAAACACAAAAGTCGCTTAAGGTCGTCTTTTGCACGAATGATACTATAAGTTAACATGTTCCAATAAGTTTGTTATGAAGAAAAATGTATAAATAGCACAAATGTTTGTGCGTAACAGTTAAAATATTATCCCGAGGAAAACACTGTTATCTGAGGCGTGAGCCTTATAATCTGTGAAATCTGATCCTAACCAGAATTCTTCATATTCACGGAGGAGGAACTGTTACACAAAGGATGGAGTTCTTATGATAGCTTTCACGGAGTTCCTGGAAAACGTTACGGATTTCTGTGGAAAACTTAATGTTCTTGGTGTAATAATCATTCTAGTGACGTTCCTTCCTGGTGAACTACTGTTGAAAATTACTGTTACCTATATAACAGTGTAAATTTCTCAGTTATTTGGTACACCAGTAAAAATAACTTCTAATGGCCTATGAGTAATTACTATTACAAAAAAGGTGAGGGATAATAAAGTGTAATGTCATAGCAATCGTATGGGCTTATTCATTACTTTTGATTTGATTTACGTTGAATTATTTTGTTCCGTTTATTTACCGTATTACTCTTTTCGGATATATCTCTGCACTGATTCGGCGATAATTTTGCACGATCTATGCACTATTTTCACATTCATGCGATTCTGGATATGCAAGGTTGATACGCTGTGCCAGTTCAAATTTTGCCTCAAACCAACCACGTATTTGTCAAAAGGTCAAGATTTTTGCTAGATGGGGTATTAATCAGCTTAAATTTTAACTCCACTGTAGTTTATTTGGTTAATGCTTGATCATATTTTATATTACAATTTTTATTTCATTCTAAATATTTGAATTATTTATTTTTTACAGGACGATAATTCCAGAGTGGTAGCCCGATTAGACACAAAAATAAAAACTCTTGAAACAAACTTGGAGGAACATATGAAATACATGGACACACAATTAGCAGCGATTCTGGATAAAATAGAAAACAAACCAGAGGAAACTGGTGCTGTCGGAGACAATGTAATTTATGTATTATTGATCACACGTTCCTTTAAACGAATCAAAATATTTACTTGTTTTCGTATTCTTTTTTACAATGAAATATCATTTGAATGGTTTCCTTAATAAGTACTCCGAGGTTATTTTTAATGTCACAGCCATTTCCGTTTTTGCAAAAATGTGAAATTGGCACATTTTGAGGGATTATTTTTGCATATGAAAGACGATTTTTGTTTAAATTATTTATGATTTTGTTTTATTTTTTACCTATACAATTAACAAAGTCACTTTAAGTAACAATTTTTACAATTGGTCATCTTAAATAAATACATGCGCGTAAAATAACGACACAGTAATGACACATCTAATGTTATGTAAAAACAGAAAGCATATAAGAATCATCCGACAGAAATGTGTGTTATCTTTAAAATCTTTCGTAACATTATTAATATTATGTATGTCATAAATTTAATCCTATCTATCTATTTATCTGTCTGTCTGTCTATCTGTCTGTCTGTCTGTCAATCAATCAATCAATCATTTTATTTATTCGTTTAATTTCATTTATTTATTTACTTGTTTATTTATTCATAAAATTTTAGATTATTTATTAATTTACAGGGTAATTCAAGAGTGGTAGCCGGATTTGACACGAAATTTAATCTTGAAACAAAGTTAGAGGATATGGGCGCCCAATTAGCAGCGATTTTGGATAAAATGGAAAACAACACAGAATAAACCGATGACAACCATGAAATTAATGTATGAATTATCACATATACCTTTGAACGAATCCTTTTCATATTTCCTTACTATAATGAAATATCATTTCAATGGTTTTCTTAGTTAGTACTTAATGTCAAAATTTAAAATTTAAATACCATGGCCATAAACAGACATAACGTAAACCACACGTAACCTTACAGACATTTCAAAAACACGCGGGTCTTTGCTGTACAATATTGACCGGATGAAGCATTTTTCGCGCATGCGTAATCTGCGTATGTAGATATATATTACATCATGTGTTAGTATTTTACATTATTCTACGCTAAAGGCTCTCTCTCACCAAAGTGATACTAATTTGCTTGGTAAATGTCTTAAATACACATGACAAGATTCGACTCTTTTGAAATTGTTCATCATTAATTTTGAGGAAAACAAAATGAAAATTTGAAGATGGTTAGACATCAGTTTAAAGTCTGTCAGACTGTGCTGATGTGCAGGGTGGCCTTGATATATAACGATGGTAAAGGCTTACCACTTTAAGGTCATGCAGACTAAGGTTTCACTAGTGATAATTAGTCCTATGTAATTGGGCCTTGTTTTAGTGATCCATCCGATATCTATCTAATAGAAATATTATAGGAGTATCTTGATTTGGATCTTGTTTTTGAATGTAATGTACTTATAGGTAGGTACAATGAGGTTCGGTAGCAAAATACAAGTGGTAGATCAAAATCTATTACCAAGCAAATATTAAGGTTAATTTTCAAATGATAATTAAGAGATACTTAATTGATGGTTCTGTGTTATGAAATGCACATGCCACGCAGACATCCCAAGTAAGCGATCCACCAACCAAGTCCAGTCAAATTCACCACCAGGTAGACTGCGATACTGATAAAAAGGCCTTCTGATCTCATTATCTTAGCTTTGGCCATATGATTTTCTACAATTGCACATTTTATTAATTATTGTTTAAAATATCAGGTATACCTGCGAATCTACTATTGTCATATTATTATTACACTTAAAATGATAGAGAAAATGTGACTGAGACCAGTTTTACGAGGTAATGTATTAATGATGCACAAACAGAGGTTACATCATAAAAGTAAATAATTATTTTCTATTTGCATCTTTTTGCTATTTTTGATACAAGTAGTTTGGCAAATGTCTAAGGTATACCGGATATGATAACAAACAAAATATTAAATACGTTATTGTGCGAAACACGAAAGTAACTTTCAAAACGATGGTCAGGTCGTCATTTAGACGACTGATCTCTAACAGTAAACATATTCTTGGACATATTTGTAATGCTGGTTAAAGTATATTGTCAAAGCACTTGTATGCGCTTATTCATTTATTTTGATTTGATTTACGTTATATCATTTTGGTCCCTTAATTACTTATGGTGTTACTCGTTTCGGACAAAGCTTTGTACAACGGACTCGGCGTTACATGTACTGTTGCACAATTTATGTGCTATTATTTACATTCCTGCGTAACTGGATATATACGATGATTATGCTGTGCCTTGATTTAGGCAAAAAAGCTTAATAATTTAATGTTATTTTATAAGACTTCAATTGAATAAATAATTTCCACCAAGAAGATACGATATACTTACAAGCACAGTATAAGTACAATAAAAAAATAGACCATAAATATTCAGTTACACTTTATCAAGAATAAAAAAAGAAAAATAGATCTAGCAAAATTGATTGAGGTAAAAGAATATATATATAAATCTATACATGACCTACTGCATTATTCATTATTACAGAAAACTACGTTGACTTTGCATGTTTACGTTTTTATTTATGATATCAATCTACAAATCGTACAAAATCGAAATACGTATAGAAAATGTGTTATGACTAAGGTCAATGAGAATGATCTTTTATTGCTGGGAGTGAGATAGACGATGTAAATGCATAGGATGATGAAAACAGCCGACAGTTCATAAGTAATACCATTGTGTATAGCCCTAAGTACGGTCCCAACAGGAATGTCGCTTGCCACTTTATTAGTATTTTGAATAATTGCTCAGAACTGACGTCATGTTAAGTACTTGTTGTAAAACTGACTGGTTAAAATACTTCAGGACATCAATTCATATAGAAGTATTGTCTATGAAAAATATAGCAAATAAAATGGTATTTATTATGTCTGTAAAACATGTGTAGTTTTCCATTAATTTTAAACTGATATATGTAGAAATTATTTAAGCTTACATTAAGGACAGATATTATGAAACAGATATTATGTTACACCCTGTATGTCATATATATAATCAAATGTTTTTGTAGAAAAAAAACTATATAGCTGTATATACTTTTTTAATTTTTTTTTCAATTGATTTGATTTCATTATTTTTATTCATTTTCATTTTTTTTTCATTTATTATTTATTTACAGGGTGATAATTCAAGAGTGGTAGCCGGATTAGACACGAAATTTAAAACTCTTGAAACAAAGTTAGAGGATATGGCCGCCCAATTAGCAGCGATTTTGGATAAAACGGAAAACAATACACAGGAAACTAATGACATCCATGTCATTAATGAATGACTGATAACAAATCAAAATATTTACTTATTTTTATATTTCTTCCCACAATGAAATATTATTTCAATTGTTTTCTTGATAAGTATTAAACTGACATGTCAAATTTTAAACTCTATGACCATAAACAAAATGTTTAAATTTCGAATTAATTAACTGTATATTCAATGACCCTTTGATCGGTAACTATCGGAATCAAAAATAGATATACACGGTTTTTAAAGAACGGCACAACAATATAGGCATTGGTTAAAAGTCCTACAACCCTTACTAACAAGGTGTAAAACATGATTTAAAGAAAGGTTATTAAGTTTAAAAATGTAAGAAAAAAAAATAAAATGGTTTATCAAGGATTTGAACTTGCAACTACGTAATAAAACTTAATAATGAACTCATTTCAGGCCACTTATGTCATTTTCACTAAGCCTGACCAATACACAAATTCTTCAACTTTCATATTGCCAGGCCTAGAACCTTAGAAACTTACAAGTATTTGACTTTTCTTGTCTTTTATATCTTTATAATTAAGTTATGTTTGATATTAGTTTCTACTTTATTGTTAAAATAGTTTTGTTATACTTTCTCATTTTTGTAATCATTGTAAATGATACTGCTGCAAATTTTCCATGAATCATAATCTATATTTAGAATAATTATGTAAAGAAATGATAAGCTAAAGCATTTGTAAAGTAAATTCTGTTTGGCTCAGATAAATGTTACATACAGTGCTACCTGTATGAAGATGTAAGCTCACTCTGGGATTAAGAAGTTTATTTAATCAGGTATCACATGGATTTTCGACATTCTGGTACTTATTTTTGAAGAAGTAATATCTCTGAAAGCTGTCTAATGTATATTAATTTATTATCTGTTGAATCTGCTTTAGGTACTTTGGCATTAAGTTAACCTTAGAGACGACTGATTTCACTAAAACATTTTTGAACATTTTTTAAGTAATTTTAGTAATTTCTTTTTTTAAAAATGAATTAATATCGTTTCTTCTTTTCCTAAGTAGAAGCCATCTTTAATTATTTTATCTTTATTTCATTTAACATAAATTAAGATAAGGATTTCTACTACTTAAATGTATTAGTGTTTAGCACAGAATCATTTAGGTTATTTTTCTAATTTTCAGTGTTTGCATAATTTAACAACAATAAACTACTTTAAATCTTGTTTATTTCTGATAATCTCATTTTTTTACTAAGAAGGAACTGTACAACGAAATTTTTTTTCTCGTAACTTTTTATATTGCTTAGTTATGCTGCATGAAGCAATAAGTTCCATATTTGATACAGACCGAGAAATTGCTTAGGGTCTGCTACTTACGCACATTCGCAACGTCTTTTGAAGTCTTGATAAGACCGACCTTTATTCACGATTGATACTTCCGATCACATGCCTATCAGTAACGTTTAAATCATCGGTGTATGGCAAAAACGAGCAGAGAGACACATTTACAAGTATTCACTTTCAAATTGGTACTACAGAGACAGAGATGGTTCGAAATGTTTTAGCTTTATTATAAAGTCTTTACAATAATCTATTATTGTACATGTTTTGTTTTTCAGATTTATTATGCCCGTATCTTAATTTACCTTAATTGCATAACTCCACCTTCAGACGACATGTTACGCGCTGTACCTATCACTTAATATAAACAACGTTTTTTTCCTACAAGCATTTTATGGGATAAAACTGGGATACACTTTAAAAATTTGATTTGAAATTGGCTTCTGATTAGATGAAAGGTGAAGCAAACTGTCAATTGTTTGTATTTTTGATATTGTATACTATTTTATTAATTATTTTAAATGTATATTTTCTATATTACTAGCTTCTAATAAAATCAATTAGTACTGATGATGTATTTTTATTTTATTTATTTTTTGCTTATTTTTGTTGTCGTTGTTTTTTGTTGTCGCATTTTAAGGAACGATGACACTGTATTTAGCCACATAGCGACTTTCCAGCTTTAAACTGGTAGAGGTAAATTCAGGTACACCTTACGTGCAATTATTTCAAGCAACGGACCTTACGTAAGCTAACTTGATCGCGCTTCCATTATTGGAAGTAATCACGAAACTGTCCTGACTGTGATTCGAACCAACAGTGGTGTAGGGTAAGTGAATTATACCGTGATTGACCTAAAACACCTGTTTAAATTAATGCATTTACAAACGCCACGAAACGGTTAATATATCTCTGCTCAGTAGCTACGTTCCAGAATATCCCTAGTGGTACAAATACTAAAATACCATTGGTAACATCAATCACCATTGGTACGAGTAATTGGCAGTTTACTCTGGACATGTTTGACCATACTATTTGTGTCATTGGCATTATAATAAAAGTTGGTATTCAACTTGAATCAATGGCACCCCAGCCGACTGATCTTAGTCATAAATTTGGACCATAGTTTAGTCCAGTTTTATTAGGATTTGTGTTGCTACCAATAAATGTTACTCAAAAAGAAATTATTTCTGCCTTATATGATTAATGAGGACACATATATCAATGAAAATCAGATCATTTTGACCTCAAAAACTACAGTACCTAAGCACTAGTGTGTCAGGAAACGTATCTACCAAATTTGCCTGTAAGCATGGGTACATTGGTATGGCAATGGTAGAAATCTACCATTGGTTACCACACTGGCCATAGCTTTCACAGAAACGATGGGTCCATCGCAGCGGCGGCGGTGTATTCGTCGCAGAAGCGGTTGATAAAAAATGTCCGTTTGCTGTTGTCGGTAAATTTTTGACAGAATTTTACTTTATGTTTTAATGATTTTCTGTAAACATCTGGTGAGACAGGAGTCCACATATGTATTCTTCTAACTTATTATATGCTCACGGTTCAATGTATTCCCCTTTATGTAAACACTTCTGTACAGTTTGACGAGGGGACGCCACTTTTGCCTAATTTTGGTTAAACACGTATAGACGTGTGCATAACGACCCCTTAATACACCAGCATCATACCGTATATATGATACTTGCACAAAACAACCATATTTTAAAACATTTGGAAATTGTTATTGCCTTTTATAAAAGAATTTAACAAAAATTGATAATAACGCAGACAGAGGCGGATTGTATTGCAACGCATTGCAGTAGGTCCGATAACATTAATGTCTATTGTGAGGGCTTAACTTGACATAACGCATTTTTCAATTGAGCACAACCATTTACTTTGACATCAGAGAAACGTTTGTTTTTAGTGTTTAAAACTATATGGTTATACATAAAAATAGATGTTCGAGTTCCGCTTCCATGTTCCTTCCATTGAAAATTCCTTTGGCCGGTATAGCCAAAGTTCAACAAACTATTTTATTGTATTTCTAAAGGTGTTGTTTTTTTGTGTGTGTGTTTTGTTTTGTGTGTGTTGGTGTGTGTGTGTGTGTGTGTGTGTGTGCGTGCGTGCGTGCGTGCGTGCGTGTGTGCGTGTGTGTGTGTGTGTGTGCGTTTTGTTGTATTTTTTTTTTGGTGTTGTTTTTTGGTTGTTTTTTTTTTAACAGATATCTATTTTGAGTTCGTTCTTGTAACCACCCGAACCGCATACGGTCCCATAACTTGTCAGGAATATTTATACCAGCTTTATAATTCAGCAAATTCCTTTTTCTTAGAAACAAGTATAATATTTCTTTATAATTAAACAGCAGACTATTGTATACCTTATAATTTAGTTAACGCTAATAAATTACAAACATTTATTAAATTCTTTGCATTAAATCATTTCAAATTTTATTGGGTGAGTTTATATATTTACTCAGATTGGTCAGACCGCCTTTATTGTTTGACTGTAACAATTATAGAAATTTATATTTACTTTTATGAACATAATAACGTTTAATATATTTAGTTCGCAATTCCTTATTATCTGTACAAAATGAAATTCGTCTTCAATTTCGTTCATATCACATACTTGGCTAAGAAGTTCCTGTATTTCTAACCTTTTCTGGCCATATCTGACGGATTCAATTCTTAACCAATGGGATGATATACTAAATTTCGTAAAACATATTCTTGAAGATTTGCAAGATAGCAAATTAACCGCATCTAGTTTTAACATATCAATATAAACTACGTGTATTTTAAAACGTAATTAACAGCTATATCAGCAAACCATAATTGTTTAAAACAATCTACAACTCTTTGTTTGAAAATCGGTATAAATATTTTTACTTAAATTTTAAACAAGGTATACCCAGTCTCTTGTACCATTAAATTACACTGTTATAGCGCATTTTGACAAATACCTTTTAAAATACGTAAAATTATATGTATAAAATAGTTTTGTAAAATTTCTTAGTCATTTACACATTATATATCCCGCTGTCTGTGTTTCTTTGTTAACTGACTTGTTTTTGTCTCTAAACACTTATTACTTCCATGTACATTAGTGCACGAAACACTCGCGCAGTTCGATAACAAAGGCGAGGTAGCTGGACGTTTATTTTTCCTAGTTTAAGTCGATGCTGAGTTATTTATCGGTATTTCTCATTATCTGATATTAGCTAGGTATATAAAGAAGTGTATACAACTATTTAGTTATCCAAAAAATCCTTTATATCTCGCACATTTGAATTTTTCACAGAGCGGTAAAATAATTACTCACTGTACACTTCTCAGGTGACATTTAAAATGTTAGGTAGATTAATCAACACCTGTAACTGTTTCAAAAGTTTTGAGGACAATATTGTATTTTCTTTTACGGTCGCACAAAGTTATTCGATTTCATATCATTTATTACAGTTGAAATCATACAGTGCTCATACAGTGCTTATTTATATAAATGTTTCGCATTAACACATTCAACATTAAACCACTCATTATCTACAATGTATATTTAACTAATGCTTATCAACAAAGGATCAGACACATCACAAATAATGTTTGAAAAATTACATATCATATTTCAGTACAGTCATTTGACAACGAAACTGAATCGTTAATAACGATATTAAGTATGGGTAAAAATTTGTATTAAGACGACCGTAGGGAGTTTTATTGTTTGTTTGTTTTGGGTTTTACGTCACATCGACACAGTATAGGTCATATCGCGACGTTCCAGCTTTACTGGTGGAGGAAGACTTCAGGTGCCCTTCCGTGCATTATTTCAGGCACGAACGGGCACCTGAGTAGAACCACCGACGTTCCGTAAGCTAGCTGGATAGCTTCCTCACATGAAAGAATCCAAAGTCCCTGATAGGGATTCGAACCCACAGCGGTGAGGGGCAAGTGGTTTGAAGTCAACGACCTGAACCACTCGGTCACGGACGCCCCAATGGGGAGTCTTATCGATCTTACCCAATCGGCTGTGTTTCTTTCTTAACTGCCTTGACAGACAGCCTAACGCAGAACTGACGTTGCATGGAGAGTCGATGACGAGCAATTTCGCATGTGTCAAGAAAATGACCCTCAACGGTACTCCGGTTAAAATACAGACCTGTGGCCGAAAGTTATGACTATTCCAAAAATACATAACCCCTCCAGTAACTGCCAAAACAAGAATAATCCCCCTTGCAAGTACCTTGTGTCAGGTTTTATACAGGTTATTGTCCTTCCGCTCAAAAGTGAAGATAGGCAGATTTGCTCAAAATGCTCAAGCAATTTGCATTCCAAAGTTCATTGTTTTACCTTTCGGACTGGACAAGCAACACAGCCTGCCTTTTAGGTTAATTCATCACCTGTTTTCCAAAGAATTCTTCTGTTCACGATTTCATACCGTAAGAATTCAGCTCAGTGTAATATATGCATTGCGATGAAGTTGTTTGGATATTGCAAAATCTCGGTAGACACGCACCTTTAGCAAAAACTGATATTCAGTCAACCTTTCGGTTACTGCCTATAAAGCCAAGCGATTATGAATTTGAACTAGGTATAAAACACAAAGGGAGACATTTCTTTGATAAGTGCTTGCCATTCGGGACATTTTTATCATGTTCAAACTGAAAATTTTTCAACATTTCTGGAGTGGTGCATGAAAGAGCGGTCAAAGTCTCGTAACATTAAGCACTACCTCGATGATTTTTTTATTCGGCGGGAAATTAAGATTTCCCAAAATAAGTTGTTTGAGCTTAACGAAAAATATACAAGTTACGTTGTCGAAAAAGAAAACTACACTGCAATATATTAAGTCTCTCAAAGGTAGCCTTACGTTCGCTTGTAAAGCGATTTCCGTCCTTTCTTGAGAAGGCTTATAGATCTAACAGTTGAAGTCGTCCCAGAAAAACACCATTCTTTCAGGGTCTCTAAGAATGTTGAAGATGACTTACTTATTTGGCTATTTTTTATCAAACTTTAATGGCGTCAAAATTATACCCGAGAATAGATGGGAAACTAACGAGGATTTACAGCTATTTTACGGATAACTCTAGTAAAGGTTTTAGAATTTACTTTAATGGCGCATTCGAAAACGGCATGTGGCCAGAGAGCTGGAGAGAATATGATATAATTGGAGATATTACGATTGAAATATATTCCCGACTGTTGCATTTATCTTTTTTAGCCTGCTGATTTAACAAACAAAAAATCATAATTAGTTGTGACAACATGTCTGTATGTCACTAAATTAACTATATGACCAGTAAATCAAAATTTGCTATGATATTTGTCAGGATATTCGTTTTCCAATCTTTAAAATTTAATATTATGTTCAAAACTAAACATACCTCTGGCATTAAGAATGCTCTTTTAATATATGATTTTCAGCGTTTCAGACTCTAAGCACCAGCAACAGACGAAATACCGGCAACTGTTCCTACGCATCTTCTGGATATCTTCAGCAAAAAACAGAATGCTTAGCTTCAAACGGTATATCTCGTAACACAAAATTAGCTTACGTCTCTGCATTACAGTCATTTAATAACTTTTGTATTATTAACAATATTTTGCATCTTCTTCCAACTGATCATCATAGTGTTTCCATGTATATAGCATGGTTATATCAAAAGCATTTAACTTATAAACCCGCCACAACATATCTAGCAGGCTTATTATATTTTCACAATTGGATTAATCCTACAGACTCGTTTTTCATTAAAGCATTTATGGAAGGCTCTTGCCGTAAAACATCTCGTGCTGAAATTAGGTTTCCTATAACTATTGAAATGCTGGGAGAATTTGTACTGCACTTAATGCTGTCTTGTCCTCTGGTAACTAAACTCGACTTTTTCGCGCAATATTTTGGTAGCCTTTTTTGGCTTGTTTCGCATAAGCGAGTTCGTTGCTACTTCACAAAATATTTTCTAACACTCTTTACAAACATCAGATCTACGCTTACAGTGTATCAATGGCACCAAAATTGCATATTTTACTTTAAGAAAGTCGAAAAATAACCAGTGTGGCTCACAACAGGAGATAACTATTCAATGTATCTAGTTTACAAAAAGGCCAGCTGTGTCAAGTTAAAGCCATATCTTGAAATTAAACCCCTCTCAATTTATTTGTTTTGCCATGCAAGCAGGCATCCTGTTAGCAAGTTTCAATTTTCATCCGTTTTTGAAAAACATGTTTAAACTATCTGGGTTTCCCGTCAAAAAGGATACTTTCTCACAGTTTTCGTATCGGGGCCGCATCATATTTAGATTCAATGGGCATCCCTCATGACGTCATAATGGAAAAAGGAGGGTGGACGTCTAATTCCTATGCAAAATATATTCGCACATAAATTTTACAATTAATGTTTAGTTTTTCTGCCTTATTATTCACGAACTTTCAGTGATATGGATTTTAGGTTCTTCAATACCATATTTGGTTAAAGGAGCGCGATTAAGAGATAGCCTCGGGTTGGAAAGAAAAAAATGCACAGTGAAGCGGTGCACCAAAGGCGGCATGACGTGGGATGAGATTTTCCTAAAAGTTAGCTGGATGCTAGCTAAATCCAGATAACCACCAGACATGATAGTGGTGCACTGTGGCGGCAACTCTTCAATAAAGGAAAAATGGGTGTCTTAGTAAATAACATTAAAAATGACCTTCTCCAGATCTCGCTACTAGCAGGCCCGACAACCACGATAGAATGGTCAAGCATTTTGCCAAGGCTCAATTGACATTCTGATCGACAGTTATCTGCGGTGGAAAAGGCAAGAAAATGCGTTAACCAGTATGTTTCTTGCTCCATTCTAGCTCGGGGTGGGCGTTGGCTAAAACATGCTGAAATCACAGCAGATACCCCAGGCTTGTTTCGTAACGATGGTGTGCATGTACCTCCACATGGCCTTGACATCTTCATATCATCTTTACAAGAACTTATTAAATCTTTAGCTAGCAACAATAGCATTAAGGCCGTGTTCGATTAATCCAAAATATTGGGTTAATTTTATGTCCACATAAAATATCATGTGGCCCTCAATACATCAAGTGCATCTCGGTGGAGCATATTTTAAGTATCACATTTTTCTTAACATCGTTACACTGTGTATTTTAGTCAAATTTTACTTATTTTACCGTCTCATTATTTGGAGACCTCTGGGAGCATTTTCGCCCCGTTTTCTCCTTAGCTATAATTATGCAGTACCTTTCTCTTGAAAGTTATGTATAGTTAAAGCTTATTATCATAGTTTTCGGCATTTTTGCGCTACTATGTTGTCTCTATGCATTTTGACAGGAGGCCTTTTTCTCATTTTCTCATTTTATAAATTTCAGTTTTAAATTGAAATTTAGTTCTTCTATTTAATTTGATTTTCGTATATTAAAGCCTTATTCCAAAAATATATGCGTTTGTTGTTATTAAATTCTTAAGAAATTCGAACTTTTGTTTTGTGAGTGACAACTATATTCATAGTGTCACCTATGTTATCTGTAAAAACATGTTGTCACCGTTCGACGAAGTAGTTTATTCGAACCATTTTGATTAATGCCCAACTGTAGTCTGATATTCGAACCATTTTAATAATTACCAAACTATCGTCTGCTACTACTGACGACACTTATTCGAACCATTTTGATTATAACGAAACTGTCGTCGGCTAACACTTGACGAAGTTTGTTCGAACTAATTTGATCATTACCAAACTGTTGTCTGCTACTAAGCTATGAAGTTGGTTAGTATAAATTTACTTATCATCAACCTGTCAGCTGCTATTACTTGCTATTACCAAGTTTGTTGAATCATTCGATTTATTATCAAAATGTCGTCTGCTATTACTTTGTCGAGGTTATCGCTCATTTACAAATTAAATAGGAATATCATATGGTCAACTTCCTTCAATTGTGCTACAAACGCCAAGCTGCAAACAAAACTTAATTTTGCATAGAACAGAACAAAACAAAACTTTTATTTCTGATTTGTACATAGTATATCATGATATACATAATAATGTTCAAGTAACATATACTTTTCAGTGCAATCACTATAAAGAAATCAATAATATAAAGAATATCAAGAAATAAATAATTATAATGAAACTTCAGTTATTTGTTATTAAGCCTCAGTTAAGAGAGAATGAACATATTTAAGAAGAACAATTAGTATCGAAACTAAATTTTAATCTATCATTTAACTTTATTTAATAAACTAAATTTTAATATATCATTGAGCATTATTTAATACTGTAGCTCGAACAGTCATGACATTTTTGTAATAAAATAATAGATTACATAGCTCTATTCTATTATTATTTTGTAGCAATGCAATAAATTTGTACATACTTGGGTTAACAAAATAATATCTTTAAGTTTAATATATCTGCAAATTTGTATTCTTAAGCTGTTCGGGAGGTTCTTAATCTAGAAGCAAGTCGTCTCAAATGATCAGACATATATCTAAATATAATCTTCGTAACAAAAAATAATGATACACACATTATACAATTCCAGTACTGAACTTGTTTCTTTAGATACATGACACCCCTGTATAAAACTATCAATAATCCGTTGTCTGAATATCAACTGATTATTGATTGCTATATACAGGAGTGTCATGTATATAAAGAAACAAGTTCTGTTATATATATTTATCCTAGGTTAAAGTAATTGTAAGTAAAGTAAAGTAAAGTTTTATCGTATTGAAAGTCATTGAAAATGATAAGCACGATATTTTTGTGCGTCAGTAATATATAATAAAGTCAGACGAGTACATCATTCGAGGTTTTCTACATTGCTACACATGTTTTATTGTACTCTATCGTACACTGTATTTTAATGGCTACTAACTAACGAAGATTTAATGGACGACTGCCCACGAGATTATAATTCAGCCACATTCAGAGGCTGGCGAGATTCTATCACTACGTATTTTGACAATAAATTCAAATCGTTTTAAGGAGATTTTCGGCAGGAAGTACAAGCAGCTTCAACGACGACTTCCAAAAAGTTTAAGGAAAGCACATGTACGCCAGATTTCAAGTACATAGGGAATAAGAAGATGTTCTTATTTTTCCCTATGTACTTGAAATCTGGCGTACATGTGCTTTCCTTAAACTTCATCGTCTATGATAATTTGGATGTTGTTACAGAACTTATAAAACAGGGAGAACAAGGAAAATCTCTAGAGTTTATGGATGAAATCAAAAAGAAAGTTTATAAACGCAACATTTTATCAAAATTGCTGACAAAAGTTCTGGCGGTTGGGAAACGGTGCGCGAGTATGAGTCCGACGAGTTGGCCATTGACAGCGAGGACGAGAAGAGGCTACGACGCGCTGAAAGTCGTGCGCTCTCTAAACAAAAAGCGAGGAAAAGACCAGTGTCTACGCCGAGTAAACCATACGTTTTAGGGCGTTATACTCCTAGTTCTTCTTTTGGTACTCAAATCAAGGTCAGGCCTTTTCGTTCCTTTCGGCAAGCAGGGCGACATTCGTTTGGTTGTATTTTTGGACGGCGGCTGGGGTGTGAATAAATCATTTCAATCGTCGTCTAAAGATGCAAGCTTAGTGGAATACGTTTTACAAAATGCAGGTTTTGGACTGAATTATGATTAGTCAATTTTCATTCCTGTCAAGAAATAAGAATGGTAAGGACTTGTATGGAATTTATCTAGAAATCATTTGAGTGTTTCAAAGAAACGATTTTCAAATGTAAATTCACACCTGGGCACTATTTTGAATAATTAACCTTTTTCTTCTGCTAAAGAGTTAGCACGTTTTACATGAAAAGTTATGTCGATGATGCCTATTTTAGGGGAAGTTTGCAAACAAATGGCTAAAATCTACACCCTACAATTTTAAATGGGTTAAGTTGGGATAGTGTTTTCAATGTCTCTTTTGTAGACGGATGTGTACAAGAGTTGTTATTTTGGAGAGACCAGTTTAAAAATAATTCTATCAAGTTTCTCTTTATTGAGCAGATATTTACTATACATATCTTTCTGATGTCAGTAGCGTAGCATGTGGGGCTTATATCTTATAAACACTGATAAATGTATTTGTCATAGAAATTGGTCCAAGAATGAAAAAAACTCACTCACTATCTGTAAATCTAAACAGTGTTATAAGTTAAGCTGCACGGACTCTTCTTTTTCTTATACGAGATCAAGGGAGATCATTCTGGATAATTTATGTTTTCTTAAATTTGATTAGATTAATCTCATTTTGGATAACATAGTTTAAGATCGGGGGAGCCACAGCGGCTGTTAATTTAGGAATTTCTAATATACTTTTTAAAAGACATGGCCGATGGCGTAGTGACAGAGCAAAGGACGGTTACTAGTATGTCAAAGATGATTTAAACAAACGATTATCAGTTACAAAGAGTATGGGCATTTTATATTGAATATTTGAAACCAAATATGAAATTAATAATATGTTGATATTGATAAATATTATGTTAACATTAAAAATTTAGTAATATTATAAAGTGTTTCTTTGCACCTGTTCTTTGTTTTTAAATTGATATACGGCAATGCACATAACAAATCCTAAATGTGAATGCATGTATTTGTTATTCATTCATTCGATTCCTTTATTATGGGATATATTATAAAATAAATAATAAAAATGCATGCCTTTCTTATATAATCAAAACTGAAAAGATTGAAATAAATACGATGTACTTATATATAAATGACTTGCTTAATATATATCTTACGCGTGAACATTAAGCTGTGTTTTCAGCAACTGAATAATTCACCTCCTCTTTTCTCTAAAATAGTCACTTTCGCTTTTGGTAAAAAAAAGACTTTCTTGCATTTTTACCTATGTACGTAGTTCCATTTTCTGTATAAGGTCTGCGTGGTAGATATGGACGGTTATTGGCGACGCCGGTAAGCGGCCTCGTCTCTTATAGAAGTCTTTTTTTATTTTGGCCTATGGAAGGAGCTGTTATTATTAGCAGCTGATGTTATGTTAATTAGTTTTATTTTGATTCGTAAAAATCAAGTAAACAAATATGTTGTTATATCTGTATTTAATAACTTCATGTATAAGGCATGTGCATTATGATATTATTACGAAATTGCAGGCTGAGTTTAACAGCTTGTTGGCAATACTAAAACCCGGATTTCGAATATCGTTGTGGTCTACATTGATGCCGTATTCTTTTTCATTCATTTATATATTTTCAAAATTTTCCTACAAGAAGAACGTTCACCTGCAAATGGGTATTAGGATAGGAATGGAACTGTTGTAAACGACTATCCTATTGATTTTATCCACATAACGTTGATCTATTGCACAGAATGATTGTTTTAATAAAGTGTACCAGTATCCGGATGTTGAAAGCTATCCGATTTTCTGCAATTACTGCTGTCACATGACCATCTAACTTTTTATGAATACTTACTAACATTACTTTACATGGCTTAATAAAATTGAGCCTGCAACATTTCATAATTTTGCTGTTTAGGGTGTTCTTTTGGGTTTCAGGTTTTCACTATTTTAAGGGGATGTAACTCATGTTTACTAAATTATTTGTTCTTTTCTGTCTAACTAAGGTATTACTTACTATTTTTTGTTGTATAAAATTTACCAATTGTAAAGTCTACAAAAGCATAGAGACCCTGAGGAGTGAATATTGATAGATTTTTATTTTACTGGCTTATAGACTGGATTTTTCTAGTTTGTTCAGTTACAACTACATCGTACGTCGGCGCAATTACACTTGATTATACAATTATAATGCGACGGGTAGTGCTAGGTCAAGAAAAAGAAATATAAATGAAATGATAGAAAGTTAGAAGAGGTTGTAAAGGTAAAAAAAAGAGATATATACAAAAAGTGTTAGTATATACCTACAGGTATTCTGCTACAGGAATCTTCTAATAACTAAGTGAAACTAATTATTCTTTTCTATGTGTTTGTATATAAATTGTTAATAAAATAACCTTTGGTAAAAATTGAAAGGTAGAAAATTAATGCTATGCATATAGGTGCTCATGTCCATATATTAAAACAGAGAAAGGATAACATCCTGAAGTTTTCAATTTTAAACACTTGATATATATGTAGTTAGTTATATAGTAAAGTCTAATGGAAGGTTAAAAGAAGGACAGTATTTGTAACTGTAAGAGATATGCATTTAATGTTTAGACACTCACACAACCTTTATTACATGATATAGACCACAATTTGTAGTTGAGATTGTTTTTAAATTTTATACTATACATTATAGTTTTCTTTCTACAAGATTATGAATTCCATCCAAGTACCAATGTTAATAGGATGTTATATTTATTTTTAATGGAATCTGGGAATTATTAATGTAATGAGCATACATGTGTATCTTAGATATAATGTGTATTTCTGTATTTAAAGACTAACAGTTATGATAGATGAGACTTGCAATTAAATTTATAAATGATAATACATGTATTGAATAGTCTACATAGTAAAGGTGTATATACCCAGTGTTAACTCGCTAAAAGTAGTATCTATAATAAATTTAATACATTATAGCTTTCTTTCTACTAGATTTTGAATTCCATCCATTAGTACCAATGTTAATGTAAATGTTAGGATTTCATATTTATTTAATAGAAACTGGGAATTATTAATGTTAAGTGCATACATGCATATCTTAGTATATTGATAAGATGAAACTTATAATATTTCTGTATTTAAAGAGTTACAGTTATGACATTATTATTAAAGGGATGAGACCGTTATGACATTATCATTAAAGGGATGAGACTTTCATTTAAAGTTAAAAATGATAATACATGTATTGATTGAAAATGTCCTTAAACTTGGATCAAGCAATATAATTAATAAAGTATCAAAACTCATATACTGAATAGTTATTCTAATTTTTTTCTAGACAGCTTCTGTCTTATCTATTTGAAATGGAGGGACACCGGTCTCAACCTCCAGGTCTCCAGAGTCAACTCCACAACAGACTTTTCATAGAGAAGATTGTTAATTGCCCTTAAATAAATTTGTGCACTAAATTTTATAGTGGGTGATTTGTGCCACAAGAAAACCAACAAAGTACAAAAAGTAACCGGGCGCCAGATGAAAACATGAAAATACAATCTATCACAAAGTGATTCGTTTGTTGCATTTTCATGTTTTCGCCCGATGATTCTGATGCAAAATACAATTCTGGCTTCATAAAATTTCTTATCATAGAAAAAAGGTTAGTTTTTATCTGTACAAAAATAGATATTGTACATGTATTAGTACAGTTATGTTCACTTTCAAATTGACCTGTTATAAATAATGGCACAACCAATAACTTTCTAAGCCCTTTTTAGTAAAATTAATTATACAATATATATATTGTTATATTGATTAAGACTATGGGTATGTAAGTTTTTTTTTCTTATTTGTTTAATTAAGAATTAATCTACTTGTTAATTTAAAAATCTGAAAGTATCTGTCACGGTTTAGAACTGTTCACTATTTTGGGGAGTAAATATGTAAGCGGCCAGATAGCTCAATCACTACAGCCGCGGTACATTATTCTGTGGGTCACAGGTTCAAGTTCTGGTCAAGCTGAAAGTTTTTCTCATCCTGTGACTGCATATAACCCTGAGTTTAATTCACCTTGCTCTGTAAACACCAGAAATTTAAGGACACAAATCAATATAGTGGGAAATATGTTGTGGTTTATAACTGTTTCATTATTAAAGAGAAAATGTGTAGCCTGCCTGATAGCTCAGTTGGTCTTCTGACAGTCATGGGTTCGAGTCATGGTCAGGCAGGTTCAGTCAGGGTTTAGAAGTGGTTTTTCAACTGACATATGTTTGATTCATGTAACACATTGTATTAAATTTGAAATGGACAAAGGCAGTATTGCATGATACTTTTAGATCTACAAAAGGCATTTGATACAGTTGATCACACTATACCGCACATGAAGAAGTTCTTCTTCTTCTTCTGAACTTTCAAGCATCTGCCATAGGTAATGACATCCTTACATGGTTCAAGTCTTATCTCTGATAGACAGCAGCTGGTGGATGTGGCTGGTACTCATTCATAACTACTCCGAGTACCTATGGTGTCCCCCTGAGGTTCATTTTATGTCCTCTTTTATGTCTAATATATGTCAATGACATGTCTGCAACCCTAAGCAATAAGCTGTTACTATATGCTGATGACTCAGGTATCCTTGTATGTGGTAAAATAAATCTGAAGAAATTCTCTCTTATGGCATGAGTCTTATAAGATTGGTAAATTGACTATAAATTGTCTTTGACAGAGTCTATTCTTTTGGGTTCAACTTTCAACTTAAACAGGGTCCTAGCCTTCAGGTGACATGTAATGGTACTGCTATAAAGTACACATGATTTGTTAAGTATTTAGGTGCAAAACTTGATCAATTTTTTTGGCGTCGCCTTTGCTGCTTTGCATCAATGCTTTTCTTGTTATAACGATATGATGTTAATTTTTTTATTTACTGTGGTAAAATGACTGTGTCTTCTCTCAGTGTTGTTTCTTCTTCGTTCATCATTATATCTATTAAACTGTGTATATCTTTTTTTCATGGGTCTTCACTACCGTATTTGTATTTACAAGTCGGGTAATTGCTGAAAATCTAGTTTGGTTTATTCCTTCATTGCTAATATTTTTTTCTTGCCTTTTTTCTTTGTTGTTTTTTGGTTTATCTTCTGTTAAAAATATATCAGTACCATAAATCTACTTGGTTTCATAATCCATTTTCTTCTTTTCCCAGATATGTAATGAATTTTCTTCTTCTTTCTTACATTCGCTGGTCCAAAACTGTTGTAGTTTTTCATATGTTTTTCCATCTGATTTCTTTTCTAAATTTGTGATAAACTCTTTGTCTGTTTGATTAAATTACCTTTGCATCTTTTTGCTTTGTTCTTCATTATTTTGATATCAGATTTAAACAATCGTAAAGCTCCACTTGTGATAGGCCAAAATAGCCTCAGGTCGATCATAAGGAAACGTGTAACCAACGCTGAAAATGCCTTTGACTCTGTCTTAATCAATTTAGATATTACAGCACATTGAAATATTTTTGCTAATTTTGAGATGTCCCCTCGTTGCCATGGTAACAGGAAATTTATTGCTGAGCATGTCATCACAAAGACAATTATCCAGTCAACATCTGTGCCAAGTTTGAAGCATCCTGAACATTCATTTAACTTGTGACTTGTTTATTGACTTGTTTTATGACAAAGCAATAAGAAGAGAGACAGCTTAACGATTGTTTGAATCTGATATATAAATTCTGAATGTGATGTTTTACTTTTATGTAACTTTTAGATGATATGATACTTCTTCAAAACTTAATTAAAGTCGTTTTATTTCTTTGACAAACTTTTACAAGATTAAAAGTTTTAGGCCGCCAGGCCGTTAACTTCACAAAATTGATAAAATAAAAAAATTCTCAAAGTGATTTTTATCTTTTTATATATCCTTTAAATAACTTAAAATAACGAGAACTGTCTTTAGAACATCATTAATTGCCGTTTTTACTTTCAAAAGATTATCACAAATTAAAAATTTAGGCCACCATGCCGATAGGTCGCCAAATTCACGCCGCCATGTCGCTGTGCCACCAAACAGTTTTTTTCACGCCGCAGGCCGCTTGGCCGCCAAGTTCACGCTTCCAGGCTGCTGAGCCGCAAACTTCACACATCTGTTTACTGGACTGTAAACAACCACGCATCGGGAATTCTCAGTACAGCTACTGACCTTTTCAGTGCCACAATTGTGAATGTGTACTACGTAAATTGCTGTATAAACGCCAGAGGGATTATAGAATCTAAGATTTGATGATCATCAAATATAAGTATGCAATCCCAAACTGTTCCCTTAATAATAATAATAATAATAATAATAATAATTATAATTATAATAATTAAATTCAGTAAATACCTTTTCCACTATTTATATTTATACAATTATCTGCATGCAAACTGCCATGTGTATATATATTCTATATTTGTCTAAGTGAATAAATCATGTTGTTCTCATGTATATGTACATTAGAACCTGATTGAAAATTAAAAGTTTATGTTTGTCTGTCTGTCTGGCAGTAATAGCGTTTAGGATATTTATATTTATTTCTCGAATCTCCGAAATGCGAAAAGACCATTAAAAAAGGTATTCATTTTCAATAATTGACATAATACATGATTTTCAAAGTCTTTGTTCTAGTAGAATATTATAGTATCTACCGGTTTCGATACATAGATTATGAGAGGACATGCAAAATTTAGATAATGTCCTTCTTAATTTATAATCAGAAATGACCGAAAGATATTTTTTCACGGTCAAAATTATGTATTAAAAACCAATATGACTGGAGTCGACTGGAATTATTAATGTCCGCATACCATTTTTGTAAATACTACGTTGTTATCTAAGATTCTTTGTTTGATAGTAAAAAAGGAATATCATTTACATTTTGGTTGTGTCAAACATATAGAAATCCAAGATCTGATTTTTTTATTTGAAATGCCCAGTTATTTCCTCTATACGTTATATTGGAATCAGCATCCACTTTTAATAATATGTAAGTTTTCTTCAGTAGAGACAAATCCTCTTGTTTAACTATTTCAACCCAATATTTGATCATTGTAATTTTTGCGGTATATAGAAAAAGGATTACGTCCTTATTCCCCATAAAGTGCTAATAAATTTGTTGACTTTTTCACCCCTTAAACCCTACGTAGAAATTTCGTATGAATTGCTTCAACACCTATAGCTTCATGGTTGTCCAAAACCTCTGCAACAAAATTTAAAATAGACCCAACAAGCGAGTCAAACAACTAAAATAGAGTGAAACAAGAATCCCTAAAGAAAGCCCAACGCGGCAAAATTGAAAATGTTGCAGGCTCGGTTTGATTGAGCCTGTTCATGGACGGTACTGTCAAGTGCAAACTACCGTCCACGCCCCCTAGCACCGGCTTAAGCAGAATTCAACATTTAACATGAACTGGTAAAATTTAGAATTTTGAAACATCCGCAGATGTGTTCATATGGCGGTTATCATGGAACCTTCAATGTGACACGTTAGTGTCATTCCATGAAAAGCGGCATATGGTCCCCAAGTAAAAAAATGCGTGTGCCCTAAACGAGAAAACAATGGGCGGAACTAAATAAAATGGAATTTTGAAAGGGGATCTGAGGTTATGAAGCCTGCATATCACAGATATAACGTCAAAAGACAAATTTAAAAAGCAGGCCTCATATCCTAAGGGTGATTCAACAGTATTCAAGTGAGGAATACTGGAACCACCCAACAAGAAAGATGCCGAATAGATAGAACTAAAATACCACAAGCACAACAATAATGTCGTGCTGAACGATCTTTAAGGATCGGAAATATAACATCCCTGATTGAATGTACGGGGCGACTTTTTACTAACACTTGTGAGAAATAGGTCACTATATATCATTAAAAAATTTTTAAAAATACTATGTAGTGCGTACGACGCATATTGAGCTATTGTCTTCTGACCTCTGAACCAATTTTTGTATAAACAATTATAGATAAAAATAATACTATGTATAATGACGTCCTTTCTCAAAGACCATTGCCTTAGTTTTTGATGTATTGATTTTCATATTCCATCTTTTGCAATAGTTTTAAAACATCATTAAGCATAGATTGTAGTGATGCCGGCGACTTTGCCTGGAGCATGATTGTCGGCAAAAAAATAAAAATAGTTTGAACTCGTTTACGGTCAATAAATCATCTAAATTTGTATTAATATTATCGACAATGTCATTCGCGAATAGCATGAACAGCAGGTGAGAACTGGGACCTCCCTGCTTCAAGCCCAGGTTCGAGTCGAAAAATTCCGAAAATTTGCCATTATATGTAACACACGATGTAACAGTCTTAAACATTTACTTAACATTTTACCACATGAGCATTTTGTGAAAAATGGTTGTTTTCATTGAAAAGCATTCTCTTACAAGTTCAAACTGCTATAAAACTATATAAAATGCTTCAATACTGATAAAACTTGGCACCAATGTTGACTGAACCATAACCTCTGTAACAGCATGATCAATATTACATTTTCTTTTACCATGGCAAAATCACTTTTTTGCATTGTTTTTTTTCTCATCAAAACTGATTTCAAAGTGCTGCGACTTCTCAATGCATTGAGATAGAGTAAAAGGCTTTTCAGCGTTGGTTACACGTTACCTTAAGATTGACCTGAGGTCATTTTTAGCCTGTCACATGTCAAAAATGTTCTTGGCAATGAGGGGGACTGCGCCCCCCTTAAACCCCTTTAACAGAAGGGGACGCATTCCTCTTCTGGCAACCCCATGATTTATCATTTTAATGGGGGCCGCGCCGTAAAAGTGATCACTTTTTTAACAACATTTCTCAAACGAAAAACAGTGTCTGGGGCCTAGATATCTTTATGAGGCCTCAAAAAGGGGGAGGGGGACAAAAAGCCGTCAAAACACGTCTATATGAGGGAAACGGTTAATAGCCTTAACAAATTTATAACTCATGTTTACCATTAATAGTTTTTTCCATAAAAAGACCTATCAATCTTGTCAAAGCATTTTTCATAGTCAATAAATACAATAGAGTTTTTATCCATTCTTTGGAACTTTAAAACAACTGAATGAAAAATGATCAGACAGCCAACAACCGACTTCCCATTTTGGAACCGAAACTGACTTTTGATGTCTTTTCGTGTTTGTCAACAGCCGACTTCCCTTTTTTATGGTGGCTGATTTGGTACATTGAGCGTTGCGTTGTCGATAGCGATAACTCAACCTATATCGTTATCGCCTGTTCATCGTGTCGCTAGCAAAACGACAAAAAGCAAAACGGCGCTATGTCGCCCTGTCTCTAGCGAAACACGCCAAACTGTGCGTTGTCGTGCGGTTCGTTTTCGCGATGTCACCCTGTGGCTTCGCTTATAAGCCAATCCTTCGATTTGAACCGAGCGACAATGTGACCGTTTGGCGAACATCGTTAGCGACAGGACAAGACGAAAGTCCGACAACGCGCCGTTTGGCGCTTTGTCTTGTTGTCGCTAGCGTCAACACGACGCATAATTTAACAAAGTTTGGGAGTAGATTTTGACTATGACATTGATAAGCGTAATTCCGCGATAATTCTTTACATCGCCCTTTTTAGATATTGGTGTTATTATGCCTTTACCCAACAATTCCAGATACTCGCTTTATTTCAGCAATCTGATAAAGGAAACATTTATTTTGAAACATGTCGTTCGACTTCATCTAACACGATTTTCTGCGAGAGTAATAATAACATAAATAATAAATGATTTGATGAAAGTGGTAAGCAAAAATATATTGCTCATAAAAAATTCAGTATCGCAATTCAATGCTAACAAAACTTCTGAAAATAAAGAAATTTTATATTGCAAAAAGAAAGATTATAATTACCACTGTAAAATAGAAAATTAAAAAGGAAACAAGCAACAACTTTAAAAGAAATGAGGAATAAAAATGCAAATTTTTTTTGAGATTATTTAGTAAGAAAAAGGCAAATTGTTTAGATGGTAGTATTGAAATGGACGATTTTTTTAGCCATTTTGAGAACCGTACATCTGATTTTTCATAAGAAGAAGCTGTTGAAATAGAAACTTTTTTTTTAAAATAACTATGATACTCGAGAAAAGATAAATTCTACATTTGATGAGTTAAATGTTACTGAAATAAGAAATGCAGGTAAACTTTTGGGGACAAATAAAGATTGTTCGTTCGATCATATTATGTACGAATACTTCAAAGAGGGAATCGGTATTTTAGATAAACCTTTTGAAATTTTATTGAACTTTATTTTAGATAAACAATGTTTTCCAAAATCATGGTCAAGCGGCATGATAATACCTGTTTTTAAAAAGGACGATTCAAGTTTACCTTCAATATAAAGAAATGTCATTTGGGTTAAAGTAATAAAAATTGGGGTACATGAAAGAATTTGTAATGTTTTTAGATCTTTGTATAATGAGGACGACATATTGATACATTGTCACTTTTCTTTAATTGTGACGTAGGCCTATTGCAAGGGGAGATCATTTCGCCGATTTTGTTTTCACTATTCGTAAATGATATAGAGATATTTTTACAAAATGACAGTAATTCGTGTTTAACATTAGATCAATTATATATCTACTTATTATTCTTTGCTGACGACGCCGTACTTTTTTAAGAGACGGCAGCGGGCTACAACAATCATTAAGTAAGTTAAAAAGATTATTTCAGAAGTGGAAATTAAAAGTGAATGTTGAAAACAACAACGGTTTTTACTTTCAAGAAAGGGGGACACTAAATAGAGATGAACATCTGTATAATGATGGGGAAATATTAGAAATTGTTTCATGTTTCAATTATTAAGGTATTGTTTTTTCCAGCGGTTGATCTTTTATGAATGCAACTAAAGCATTAGAAGATAAAGGGGTCTGACTATACTAAAATATTCGAGTAAAGGTTTGGGTTTTTTTAAGCAGAAAATATTGAAAGAGTACATAGAAAATTCATGAAATGGTTATTATATGTTTGAATGTCTATTACAAGTTCTGCTGTTTATGATGAATTGGGTAGATTCCCTTTATATCTAGGTAGAGAAATAAGGATTGTAAAGTAGTTACATGATGAAAAAAACACAATAATTGTATCTTATGAAGTACCATAAGTAAATTAAGATATGATGCTAAAAATAATATTGTTAATTGGGCTTCAAAGTAAGAGATTTATTACAAAATGATGGTTTTAATGATGTTTGGTTATTTCCTTCTTCAGTAGATATAAATAAGTTAACAATATTTTTTTGTACAAGACTTCAGGATATATACATGTATGTAAATAACTGGAGACCTGACATCTCTTCCGGATTTTCACTTTCATTATTCAAAGAAATAAAACCTTTTTTTTGAAATATCAGAATATTTAACCATGATAAAATGTACAATTTCAAGATATACTCTTGCTAAATTACGTTTGTCATCTCATCAACTTTTTATTGAAACTAGCAGACATAGAAACATTGATAGAAATAATAGAAAATGCCAACTATGTATTTCATTTTGTATTAATTTGTTCATCTTATATTACATTAAGAAAAAAAATGCATTCCTAGTTATTATTATACACGCCCAAGTATGTTAAAATTTATTGAATTGTTACAACGTACAAATGCAAACATTTTGAATAAACCACCCAATTATTGTAAAAAAAAGTTAATTACAGCAATAGATATATGTATAAAATGTATACAATAAAATATTAATATGTTATTCAAATGACACATTACTTCATGTATGTAAATAAATCTATGTATGTATGTAACGATGAACTGTAAATATTCAAGTTAGACAAATACATTTTCTGTTCTGTTTTTTTTTTCTGTTATAAAGATTCAACCCATTACTCCATAAAGACGTCTCTTCAAACCCTGAGACGTCAAACATGTCAAATAGTAAAAACATGACCAATTAAGACCCCAAACTTTTTTCGGTACCATCCCCTATCAAAAAGACACATCAACGGGTGTACTAGATGGGGGATGTGCCCCTTCTGTTTTGGGGATTGAAGAGGGTCAGCCGACCCCCTCATCTCCAAGAGAATTTTGCACTTGTGAGAGACTAACAAAAAAGGCCTCAAGTCGACCTTAAGGTAACGTATAACTAACGCTGAAAAGCCCTTGACTCTTTCTCAATCCATTACTATGAAATCAGTTTTGATGGAAAAATCAATGCAAAATAGTGATTTTTGACAATTTTGAGATGTCCCTTCGTTTCCATGGTAACAGGAAATTTAAGACAGAGTATTATGTTACAAAGTCTTTAGTCTAGTTAACATTTGTGCCAAGAAGTTTGAACAGTATTGAAGCCCTTTTATAGTTCCATAGCAATTTGAACTTGTACCAGGAGGCTTTTCAATGAATACAACAATTTTTTTTTACAAAAAGATCATTAAGTAATGTCGTATGCTGCTTTAAAGGCATTGTGTACACCGGTCTTACTGACCTGTGTGAAACCACTCTAAGCATGATGGGAACGCACTACTTTTTACATGGCGGCTTGAACACGGAAGTGATAGAACAAAACGCAAAGGGGGCCAGTTGAAAAATTAAACTTTTTTCATACCCTGTTGGCAAAATAGCCATTACATCATTTTTACTCAAAACATGCATCAAACACTCCTTCTGACAATCCTTTAGTGGTTTTACAAACCCAGTTTCGTTCAACACGCGTGGTAGTATTTCGTCGATCGTTAGTTTTAAATCGAAAGTGAAAGTAGTTTTGATATTTGAATAAATAGATACACAGTCTAACTATCAATTGCACTTGCAATATAAAACTCTGGAAAACAGTGATCTCTTGGAAGCAATAAACGATTTTAACCACTTGAAAAGATACATTGTGTTTTATAAAATAAAATTGTCATCCCAACGCGGACTTCTTTATGTCGGAGTCATTTTTACCCTCATTTGGGGTGAGTAATGCGTCGTAAGACACAGGTCTATATTTGAGAGACCGGTGTGTATACAATGGCTTTAAAGTTACATTTAATAAATTTCATAAAAACAGAAATAGCGACATTTCATTAATAAATTGGGTTTCATATCGACTCGGAGGTCTCCAGATCTTATTTTGTGTCCAGCCAACCAAAAAGAGTTTGATGAGCATACAAATGTGCAACCTCATTGTGTCGATTTCGAAAGTATTATTTCTGTTTGCATGAGAAACTCCGCTTTCAGATTATCCGTACATCAATTTTAAATCAACAAACATGACTATAAGGTCTTTTCTTGACTAAAGACGTTACGAATACAAAACTAAACTAATTAATGCAATACCAGACGAGTAGTTTATTTAAGTAGAAGTGCAGCCGGGTTACATCATACATTTATACATGTAAAAGAGAAACATTAAGAAACATGTCTCGAGATCTAAAAGTAAAAGATCTATGAATACATTTCTTTATTACAATACAAATATAACTGATAAAATGTCATCTTTATACATGTACATGTATATCTATTTGTTTTGATATTGCAAATGAAAATACCATATACCTGCGAAAAAACATTTCAACGTATTTACCAATTTATTGAAACTTGTAACCAAAATTTAACATAAAGATTGAATGACGAACCGACTCGCCCAGGTAAAAAACAGAGGTAAAAACATTTTTTAAATGAAAATATCTCTGAAAACCCTGTCCCCATTTGTCAATGTCGGATCGTAAGAATGTCGGGCCTCATTCCTTGCAGGTATATGGTCAAGCAACATAAATGTAGCATTATATATATATATACAAATTATATTGTGCGTTACTCTTGCTTTAATATTTTTAACACGGAAAACGTTTTTTATGAAGTAAAATACAACTTTTCATTTTCTTTTTTAACTGGTGCCTGATTAAAAGCCTGCTAAAATGTATGTATTGTAAGAAAAAGCTTACTGAAAGTATGTGAAAAAAAATAAAGTTGAAAATTCAGGGAAAAATCCACTTTTAATATTACACCAGGATTAAAATAATATAAAATTGAAAGTGTACTTTGTTAGAAATCGTCTGGGTAGAAGTGAATAAAAATCTTTACACTCCGTATTTATAACCCTGATATAGATAGCCTACTCGAAAAAGAACGATAATCTCGTGCACAACTGACCATTACCTCCAATACCGTAAACTGTATACGTTTCGAGAAGACAAATATTTCACGCTATACTACGAAACGCGTGAAATTAATAGTCTATTCTTGACTAAAGACGTTACGAATACAAAACTAAACTAATTAATGCAATACCAGACGAGTAGTTTAGAATTACGAAAAGAGCGGGCTGGAAAATGGAAAGTGTTTTACAAATGCAATGATTTTGTGACTAACAATCTTTTTTCTAAAGAATCACCAATGTATCCGTCTTTACTATTTTCACCCTTCCATCGACCGTGCCTTTTCCAGCAACGATCATTTATACCAGCGTTTGCGGCTGCAGTAGCACCACCCGCTCGAAGTGAATGAATACCTATGTTTAAATCTTGAACAACTTCTTTTAACCGCAAAATAAGACATTCTCTAGCTCGCGTGTAACTAAGTGGCTTATCTTTGAAAATAAGTCTACAAATGTGTTTTGACCGATAACATGGCTTAAATAAAAATGTATCATCTGTAACAGATAAATCTGCAACACGCATATAACGTTGTAACATTGTATATGGACAAGCTACAGACTCGCCTTTAGAAATAACAATACGATCTCCATGGCGATATTGGTTAGTTTTACTTTTTCTTATACGAATAGAATTATGTGAATCATGAAAAAAACATCATTACACCTAAGGCTACTTAATTCTCATCAAACCTTAAAAAACCTGCAAACGCTTTTAGAATCATAGCTAAATCACGTAACACAAGAATATCGTCACTTTGAATGTATTTATCACACAACATTATTAAATTGTCTGTTGTCACAATATCCTTCCTTGTCTTAGGTTTTGTCAACAATCTTTTTGAAGCTTCAAGCAAATTTTTCACAAACAAATTATCAGTAGGATCGTGTAAATTTCTCAAAGAATGAGCCCACTTTAAACAATAAACAACATTTGAAACAATAGAACTGGATGATTGTTTGTCAATTAATTCTGTAAGATACAGAACAACATGAATTGGCTCAGCGGGTATTGCTACACCGCCCTTAGAAGTAATAAAATCCTCCCACTTTTTAAAATACGAATAATACTTTGATACTGTGCTGTCACTCTTCGACTTAACCAACAGTAAAGACATCTTAGACGACAGTTCATTGAAACTTCCATGACGCAAACCACTTTCATGTACTTCTGCATCTATACACCTCCTCAAATTCAGGCCTGCAAAAATATAAAATATCAATGTACTACACGAATCTGACAGCAATTAAACCGAATCCTAAATTTCTGCCGTCAAAAATGCCATTTTCCCCCCGACCTCGCTTTGTCAGCTTTCCTGGAGAAAAAATAAATTGCTCAAAAACACTTCCGTTTGTCAATCCTCTTTCAGGGAAGAGAATAGGCCAAAATGGCGCCGACTTCCATATTGGGACTACAAGTGTGCATGTACACTTATCTGAAAATATTTTATCTAAACAATTGGCAACTAATCTAGGTGGCGGTACAAGCCAAAAGTTTTCATTGACCCCTTTATGTTCTAATGCATTAATGCCGGAAGTCCCTGGGCACCAGTACTTTGAGAAAAACTTATTACATTGTGTGTTGTAATTGCATGCAAACAAATCAAATGTATGAGGACCCAATTTTTTATCTAGTGTCTCAAACACGTGACTTTCAACGGACCAATCGTCACTATCAGTACATCTGCTATAAAAATCTGCTTCCTTGTTATCATCTCTTGGAACCCATTTCGGTACTATATTTATACTGTGTTGCGAACATGTATCGTGCACGTTAACCGCAACATCGTGCAAATACTGCTTTTTACTACCAGACTTCAAAATTGAAACTACATTTTTGTTGTCAGTATTTACAATAACATCTTGCCCTTCCAGGCTTTTAATTGAAGTATTTATAACTCTGTGTACAGCCTCTAGCTCTCTCCATGTTGAACTCATACCCGTTTCGGATTCAGACCAACAACCTATCACATGACTAGTTTCATCGCCTGCAATAAAACCTGCAAGCCAGCTCCACTGGCGTCACAAAATATGACATTTTCAATATTTTTCACTTTGGCACTTCCAGCCTCTTTTAGAACAAATTTGTTTAATATTTTCAAATTTTCTTTCCAAAATAAAATTTCATCAAATGCTCTTGCACTAATCATAACCGGAGCCTCCCAACTTGCCCGACTTACCACACAGTCATATAACGACCTGGTTCATAATCGTACTTTCTGACCCACAGCAGTCATCATGGAAATCAACTGACCAACTAACCTGGCTACCATACGTACAGGAAATATTGTCTTCCCTTGACCAATTTCGTCAATGAATTTTTGCAACAAGAGCTCTTTACTAGATATGCGTTCGTCGGTTACTTTTAAATAACCCTTCACAGTATCCCAAACATAACCTAACCATACTAACCTTTGACATGGAATCCAATGGCATTTATCTTCTGCGAGAATGAAACCAAAATTTAATAAATCATTGTGCACATAATCTGACAATTTTATAGCACTTTCATACTTACTATCACCTGCAAAACCATCGTCTAAGAAAAGAATGATTCTGTATCCAAGGGAACGCCATTTAGTAACTAAAACTCTCAATACCTTCGTGAAAATGAAACCTGCAGTCGAAATTCCGAAAGGAAGCACGTTAAAAACGTAAAAATGAAGCACAGTATTTACTTCCCATGAAAACCCTAAATAAGTTCTGTGTTCAGGAGAGATCATTATATGATGATATGCACTTCTTATATTAAGGGAAAAAATGTAATCTCCCTTTTCAAACATATTTTTTGCCACAGACTGGTCTTCAAAGCAACACTTGTACTTAAAAAGTTCTAAATTAATGTGACGACAATCTAAGACTAAACGTGCCTTACCAGATTTTCCATAAGCTACTGTAAGGGGATTTACAATATAAGGCTGCTCTTTCACCTCAGAAATACTACCTTTTTGTAGTAATGACTTAATTTCTTGACTTACAAATGAAGAATTATCCCTTGCTGATTTGTTGTTTAACATGAAAACTGAATCTGGATCATTTCTGAAAGGTACATGTAATTTATACCCATTTTCTACTATTTGTAATACGTACTCATTTGCTCCAGCATCTTTCCAGTAATTTATACAAGATTTTAACTTGCCAACTGGCGTACTAATTTTTGAACTATTTTCGCATTCAGCGTTTTGCGTAGATAAATATAACAAAGAGCAACTTATCTTAGAATTTGACTGTACTGTACATCCTTGTTCATAAACCCTCCGTCGTTTTGCAAACCAGCCCTGCAGTCGTTCCGCCAATGACCGGGACGTCCACACCGGAAGCACGTGCCAGGTTTACGGCCAACAGATACGTTCGCCTGGTTTCACGTGGTCGATGAGCCGGCAATATCCTTATTTTCAGGTGTTAACGTTTGTCCTTGGAAATAACGCCCGTAACGTGAAAACGGAGAATAACGGGTATTTCTCGCTTTCCTCTCCTGCATGAGCTTACGCTCAGCGTCTCTCTGGGACCTGTTAATTTTTTTCTCGTCATCTTCGTTTTCGGCCAGAGGACCGGCCTCATATTCCATTACTACACGCCAACCAGCGTCACTTGAATCAGCAAGACGTATTAACTTCTGGCGGTGATTTAGAATGTTAATACCTTGAGAGACTTTTTCCATAGCAGACGACATCGCTTCACTTTGATGAGATCTGGCGGCCTCTTGAAGATGCTAGTCTGCTTCCTTCATTTTGTCGAGAACACGTGCGTTTACTTTATGTTGTTCCTCGTTGCCTTTCTTACGAAACGTGAAAGTATCTTGTCTCTGTACACTGTGTTGTAGTCTCGTTATCTGCTCTTGAGTAAAAGCCCTCTGAGACTGTTCAAAATCCTCAAGCTTTTGAGTAATAAGTCTCTCCATGCTTGACAATAAATAGTTTTGTTCTTCCATGGCTGCACTGCACACGCTCAAAATAAGTGTACTTTGTTAGAAATCGTCTGGGTAGAAGTGAATAAAAAAATCTTTACACTCCGTATTTATAACCCTGATATAGATAGCCTACTCGAAAAAGCACGATAATATCGTGCACAACTGACCATTACCTCCAATACCATAAACTATGTACGTTTCGAGAAGACAAATATTTCACGCTATACTACGAAACGCGTGAAATTAATATTCTAATTTAACGGTATATTTCCGCATTTTAACGGATATTTTCATACAAATTTATTCTTTTTTACGAGATGATTATTTTGCTGAACCCAATGCCTAGTGCACCGTGAAGCTTAAACGGTTAAAGTGTGTTTGCACAAGAAGATCTTATATTTGCTGTGTTCCGGATAGCAACTATAACACCGTGACGTACCGCATACACGGGCCGATTATAGTCTTCAATTGCATGTTAAAATTCGTATACGAACTTTAGTGTTACCGTGGGGTTTTCCATTTAAAATTCTAATTTATGAACAATATTTGATGAGATTTACAACAATACTGTTAAAAGGTTAATGAAACTGTAGAATGCTTGATTTTTAGGCCGAAAGTCAAAATATTTTTACATATTTATTTAATGTAGCTTTAAAAATTTCAGCCGTAAGACCATCAATACCAGCGGATTTATTATTATTTTGCAAATATAGAGCGGAATAAAGCTCTGTTTCCACAATATCGCAGTTAAGATCCTCATCTTAAGGTACATATTGCTCCAGGTTTGTTTCTTCTGACTCTATGGACTCGTTTACACCAAAGAATTATTTGAAATTCTGAAATTATTGCTCGACCGTTAAATTTTCCGCTAATCCGTGTTTACGTTTATAACTTTTTTAAACATTTTTCCAGAATTGCCACGGCTTTTATTTTTTCTAGATCTGAGGGTAGTTTACTTTCGTCTATTTTCTTTTTTGCAGCTTTTTTATTTTGTTATAATATTGACTGGAATGGATGAAATCAAGTCTATTAAATCCCTTTTCTTTTGGAAAAAAATGCATTGCGCGATATGCTTACTGATTTATGCACATAAAACATTCTTTGTCAAACCATTTATATTTGGATACCGAGAATATTTATCTTTCACACAGTCGGATTTACTAAACACTTTAAATGAGTTTTGGATAACAATTCAATTAGTTCGTGTATCACGTGATCAATCGGTTGAACGCGCCAAATAATTTCGTTGACAAGTCCTATATTGGGGTACTTTATTCTCATCCGTTACCAGCCTTGGTTTACGACGTTTTTTTTCAGCCGTATTTTCCATATATCTGAATGATTTTTTACGACAATGCTGCAGAAAACTGGTGCATGATCAGAATGTTCCATTCGGAACTGCCTCGGCTATTATCTATAATAACCTCGGAAACAATACGGATTGAAAGTACTTCTACCACGTGGTTTCAGATGTAAAACAGAAACAGAGATAATGTAAAACGAATGTATATATTTGACATGTAATGTCTGTACCGGTACTCTTATGCTTGAAAATATGTCTGACAACAATTTGTAATTTAAATATTCCCACTGATGTTCAATTTTAAACAAATCCGACTAAATGTCAACAAGTTAGTTTTTTTTGTACTTTCGGTATCTACAACCATAATAATAAATATATAAATAATGTATTGTTTGCTTTTATATCTATGAATTCACTTATTTTAGGTGGACTTTTACTACATATATTGGAAATAAACTTGTCAACAACTCCCAGCATTAAATTACTATTTGTTTACATGTTAAGTTTCTTAGCGTAGGTTAGACCGAAATACCGCATCCGTTCTGTGTATTCATACTATTGTGTTCGAGTTCTTTTTCCGAAGACTGACGGAAAGGGCCGAGTAGTTGCGATTGCAGAATGTTAATAAAAATCTTGAATACATATTTAAAATCAATACATTGTAACAATAAATACTCACCTCACTTATACTGGAACAAAACGTAATGTCACCCCTTTTTTGATCCTCACAAAGGCGGCCGTTCGCTATGAGAAAACCAGTCGATTTACATCTGTTAAATAGACGGTGTCCGTAGCAATCGACCACGTGGTCTTTATTTGCACGTGCCGTGATGTCATCGTGGAAAATATAAGAACATATTTCGATAGGTACTTATCGAATACAATGATATAATCTAAACTGGAAGTACGATTATTGAAATCACCGGGAAAAACATTTTTCCTAGAAAAGAGTACTTAAGAATGAATGTCAATTAAAAAAAGGAAAAAAAAAGAGAATCGAAATCTATAGAACTAGATACTTTGAGTCAGTTGGTGGTTTATTTTTGGAGCAGTTAATGTTTGTTTGTACCCCCGGATTAGCTTGGAAAAGCCAAAAATATTCTTGATTCAAGAGTAAGTCTATTCTTATATTTTTCGCTGACTTTAGATAACATGCTTGTTTGTGCGTTAGGCTTTTAAGGACATTTTCGGGAGTTTTCATTTTGATATATAGGCAAAATTAAAACTGTGCAAAAGAATTTCTTAAAATTTGGAATTAAAAATCCCGAAAACGTCTTTAACTACGTGATGAAATAACTTAAATATAACGAATGAAAATTGAAAGAGTACAGTAGAGTTGAGAAAAAAGAACTATTTATTATAATTATTTTCCTTAACATTGACACATTAACATGACACGCATTTAAACCATCTTAAAAGACCTAAATAATCGATCGATCATTTTAAAGCATACCTTCTTTGATTATATTTTATGTTAAGCTGTGATGAAACAACAGTAAATATCAAGGAAATAAACTTGTTCAAAAAGGGAAAAACGAACAGTACACACTTAAGACTTCATGCCCATTTTAACGTCTGTTTGGTAATTTACGTGGATTGTAAGTGCCGTATCAATGTGTAAATTACTTCCTGTGTAAACTTCTCAACATTTTACTTTAATATACATTTTCCTATGAAAATTATGAAAATAAATATGGATCTTGAGGCATGCTGCTTACATTATGTTTAATGATGTTATTTCAAAGAAACTTTGTTTCCCCCTTTATTTTATATAAAGCTGGAGGGGATTTAAACAACTTCAAGCGGCTTACGCACACAATCACTATATTTAACTATTGTCCCTCAATTATATACTCTTGTTTTGAGTGTCCGTTATAAAAAACACTGATATCCACGTGATATGATGTCTTCCTTGTTCTATTATACTGTCCTTGCAACAAAAAACACTTGCAGGACTAACTTATACATGTACTTTAAATAATTAAACAATAATGACATCTATTTTTTCGATTGTTATTTTTTTAAAGTGTCAAGAGGTTTCTCTTTATTGTTACATGTCGTGGCTGATATGTTTACAAGTATATATCATTTGGAAACAATATTTTCCTTAAAATTTTCTTCCTTGAAACTTAAGTTCACGATTCAGCGAGTGTTTTGTCAAGGTTCAAGGTTACCAGAACAAGTTTATCAGAGCAGTGTACTTGATCTTTACGCTGTAAAATGAGTCATTTCTACCCATATATTTAAACTGCGGAAATCAACATCAGCATATTTCAGCTCAAATGTTTATCCGAGATTGCAAACGTTTTCTATTGTGTATGCTACATTACTCCCGAATAGATCCTCATCTTTTCTACTACTTATTAGATTTGTTTAAATTTTTGTTATTTCAAATTATGTAATTCTGGAACTTTATACATTTATAAACACGACAATTATTGAGTTTAATCTAAGCGACCTAAAAACGAAAAGGGGCATTGAGTAGAAGTTTCTTCCTGAAAGAATTAAGAATAGGTTAATATGAGCGGCAAAATTGAATATCTTAAGAAAAACGGTCAAATTTGCAAACATTTTCATAGACTCAATTCTTCCTCTAAGTGAAGTGTCGAAATGCGCATTAAACAGGACTCCTCTGACCTCTTATAAATGTGATGTTGTGGTGTGTTATAAACCATCACATCGGAGCACGTGATTATAGAAAGTTACATACACATAAGTCGTCAAGGTAATGAATGCAAGACCAACCAAAGAGGTTCCTGCGAGCATTTCTTCGTCTCTCGTTCCTGCCTTGAATTTGTAACATTTGTAAACAAGTAGTATCTTTAAAAAGATACTCGGCCGATGTCAAACGTGTTAACTTGCATAAAATAAGCTACTTCTAACCATGCTAACCGCAAACAGAACATTTTATTCGTCCTCAAGTAGTTTCATTTCAGTTCATTTTTACCCGCAATGTTTTTCACCATTACTTGTCATCTAAGATTTAAACAATATTACTTACATTATTTGATTTCAATCAAAATGGAATTTGATTTGGATAGGAATTTGTAATAAAATAAAGATTTAGTAGATATTATACACTAATTCCACGGAGAATTTGGCAACTGTTAATAGGTCGAAAGTTCATTGAAATCTTCTTATGCCCGCTTCGAGAAGAGAATATAATGACTAGAGAAACCCAATCAAACGCAAAAGTATCAAAAAAGGCGATCTGTCATATTCAATTTCATATATTTATTGAAAAGCTGTTAAAGACATCTAGAAAATATAATTTTTGTGTTTTAATATTTATTCTGACTTATATCTTTTACCACCACTTCTTGCCATCGAACAGACCTCTACCTATAATGGAAGCTCTTCGAAAGTATCAATCGAACAGGCTATAAGTGTTAAAATGGCTCATGAAAATTCTGCCTATATTCATTTCTTTACTGTTAAATTTAGCGGAAGTCAATGTAAAATTTGACGGCCTTCGGCCGAAAAATATTTATAAAAATATGTTGGCCGGAAAAGTAGCCCAAGAAACATGAGTTCGCTGTAGAATTCTAGTTTTTAGCTCCACTATTCGCAGAATATTTGAGCGTGTGCAGTCACCAATTTGTCGGCGCCGTGTGATGAAGTTTTTTTACGTGTAAGCTGGTATCTCATAACTACTGATGGGAATGGATTGAAACTTTACACACTTGTTCTCTGTGATTAATTAAAACTATTGGCACAAGCCCCATGATTTGCTTTTTTGCATAATAATGCCCCTTTTTAGACTTAGAAATTCTTGTCAAGTTTTTGTGTGTAAGATTATATATCTTTAACCGCTGAAGGGTTTTGCCTTTTTTGACAATTTTATGCATTCATAGTAAACAAGCAGTGATATACTCGATAAATCATCTTAATAACAAGCCTTTGTACCTTTTCGAACAATTGTATGTATTCATATAGGTAAGCATTATTATACTCAATAAAAACCTTTTCGAATAGTAGAGGCTTCGATGTCCTCCGACGGCTCTTGTGAATTTGTCGAATGCGCACGGAAACACACTTTTCTTCGATTGAAATAGTAGTTCAAAATTCGACATAAACCACGATCGCTTGACATACTGTATTATGCTTTGTTTATGTTTCTATGCTTGGGACATCCAAAACGAAGTAAAACTTCATAAAATGGGTGGAACAATTGAATTACCCTACGGTTTAACATGGGGAGATATTAACGAAGAAGTGCCGGAATAGTCTAAGTAGAATGTAGAAGGTACATTTCATTATGACACAACTTCAGATACTGGTGCGAAAACGAATTACTAGCGAATAAAGACTGTCAGCTTAAAGATCAAACCATATCAAACAATATAGGAGAAAAACGGAATACCTGAAGAACGGCAAAAATTAAACTGCTGTCGGTTCGGTTATATTGAACATGTTCATTGACGGAAGGGCAAGCCACAATCCACAATCGAACAGATAAATTCACAGGAAATCGCTTCAAAACTCGACAAAAAATCGTCGTATATATTTTGCACGTGCTGCATTTTAAATGTATCTCCGAATCCGATTCTTCAAAAAATATGATAAACAAGATCAACAAGGAAAGGCGGCGTTCAATGAACGCAACCCCCATATGACCCAGCAACAAGAACCAGTGGCAAGGAGCCCAGGCGGACCCCAAACAAAAACAGGACAGGGCACAAGACAGAGCACTGTGCCCTGTCCTGTTTTTGTTTGGGGTCCGCCTGGGCTCCTTGCCATTGGTTCTTGTTGCTGGGTCATATGGGGGTTGCGTTCATTGAACGCCGCCTTTCCTTGTTGATCTTGTTTATCATATTTTATTTTGCCATTGCTTGTTCTAGAGGACTAGAACAGTTCCGAGTGAAATTTAATCTATAGTTATTAGTTAGTATTAGTTGCATTCAACATGTGAAAAAACATTATTATTAAGACCAGAGATTATTCACTAAGATGAGCACTTCATGGAAAAGACATTAAAGTTCTGTGTATCATTTCGAATATCATTGTAACAAGTCTATGTAAACATTTATCCGCAGTAGTTCTATAAAAGTAGGGCCTGTTTTAAATATTTGTAAATGCATATGCTGATCTTAGGATTCGGGCAAATTGTTTGGTTACGAAAACAGAATCAATCGCATGATGTTGAAAATTTGATTATTTCGAGTTTTGTTAAAATATGAATGCATCTAGAACGCTATATTGTTGCGCAAAACGGGAGGAAATGAAGGTCACCAGATAGATATTTCTGTCAGCTTTACATTGATACCCCGTCCACCCTAACTGTGTTAATAAAAAGCTACATATTGTCTACTGGTATACTGTACTACAAAAATCGTTGGTAGAAGATCATAGTATCTTAAGATATTTTTGATAAAATCTATTCTGTATATGGACAAAACGAATTATTTTTCATTAATTATTTATGGTTAATTCAATTCAAAAGTGGGTAAATTTCGGTCTATGCCCATTGTACTTCCTTTAATCAGAAAATCAAATTAATGGTCTTACATTTCAATATAATCGCCCTCTACATCAATGCACTTTGCCCATCTGTGCTCCAACTTGTTTAACCCTTCAAAAAGATCTTTCTATTTGAGTCATTAAAGAACTCATTTACCGCCTACATGACACCTTCATTGCTTCTAAAACGTCTTCCACGAAGCTTGGTTTTCAGTTTCGGAATAAGGTAGAAGTCAGAGGGGACCAAGTCCGGAGAATATTGGGATGGGGAAGAATTTCAAAGCCGCAGTCAGCTGCAGCAACTATCGCAACTTTGGATGTGTGGACAAGCGCATTGTCGTGCAGAAGCAGAACGCCTTGAGTCAGTTTGCCCATCCTTTTACGCACGATTTCCTGACGCGGACGTCTCAGTTCATCTGCGTAGTACGTACCGTTTATGGAACGACCTTGCTCAAGATAGTCAATCATGATTATCCCCTGACTATCCCAAAAAATTGAAGCCATCATCTTCCCTGCAGATGGCTCCCTCGGAGTGGGTGAGCGAGGGTGCTTCAACTGCATGCTGTTATTTGGATTCTTGATCGATGTGATGGTCCCATTTTTTATTTTGAGTTACAATCAGGTAGATAAAATAAGGTACATCCTCGTAGCGAGACAAAAGATATCTTGAAATGTCAAAAATCTGGAAACAAAGTGATCCCTCAGAAGCATTTATTACAACAAAATTACAAGAGAACTGCAGATTAGGTTTGATTGAGTCTGTACATGAGGGATAATGTAAAGTGCAACATCCCACAACCCCCTCCCAGCACCGGCTTGAGCGGTACTCAATTTTCAACACTTAATAGTGCTGGCATCAAAGATCCCGAAGGACCAGAAAAAATATAACAACACTGAAGTGAAGTACGGGGCAAATTTTTACAGCTGCCACACAGCACTTGACACCTGCTGTTGTGAAGTATAAAAATCTGTAAAACATCAAGCCTGATTCGTTTCTGGTCGTCAGTCAACTGACCCATCTAGCGGAAACCTTTGATATGCCAAAAACATCAGTCAGAATTGCCTGAACTGAACCAAAGCTTATTCCTATTAACGTCATTGATGGCCTCTTTTGGCCGCTCATCATCTCCAATGCTCTCCCTGCCCCTCTTAAATTTAGCAGCCCAATTTTTTACAGTGCTATAGGAAGGGGACTACTTCCGAAATGTATCCATGGAGTCTTCGTGGATTTCTTTCGGGGACATCCCTTTCTAAAAGAGGTACTTAATGACGGCTCTGATTTCAACTTTCGCCATTCGGTCTAAATAACACACCCCTCTACTGATCAAAGTGTATTTTGCTGCGTTCATTGAACGCCGCATTTCCTTGTCGAACAAGTTAACCATATGTGATGTTACTAAATATATGTAAAACCGCGTGTAACTCGGTCAGTAATCTTCCATAAGATATCGGTATCGACGTATCGTGTGTAATGGCTAAAAGACTTTTTAAAATACCTCGTATTTTAGTATGTTTATACGGAAACTATTAACTTGGGTCTCAAATTTAGCATTTTATTTTTATATTAATGATAATATTGATAAATTCAGGAGATGTTGAAATGTATCCAGGTCCTCTTGCTACAACTTCTGATGAGTCATAAATATCAATACTACATCTCAACATTAGATCAATTTGAAACAAACTTGAATTTTTAAAGGAAAACTTGTAATAGAGAAATACAGAATCATCCCTAAAGAAAGCCAAACACGAAAAAATTGAAAATGTTGCAGACTCGGCTTGATTGAGCCTGTTCATGGACGGTAATGGAAAGTGCAAGTTACCGTCCACGCATTATAGCACCGGCTAGGCAGAATTCAACATTTAACACGACAATGGTGAAACTTTGAATCTAGAAACATCCGCTTCGATGTTCTTTGTTTTATACAATCTTACAAAATGTTATTTCGTCAGCAACTAGAGTAAAACAAGAGGGCCATGATGGCCCTGAAACGCTCACCAGAAACAACTGTTTTTCAGTAATTATAGAAATATTTTTTTTCAAATAAACTTGTAGAAAGACAAGTCAAGGTCTTCAACTTGCCTTTCTAGTTATAAGGTTTCCTTCCGACACTGATTGTTTTTTTTTTCTTTATAGTAAAAATGATTGGAACCAAGTGTGGTGATCATCCATCCATTAATTTGTGATAAAATTTGCCTATGTCTGTCTTTCAAAATTGTGATATTTCTGTTTGTTTTTTTTCACTTATCTTTGAAATGAGACAATTACATAATCTCAGTACATTTTGTATTTAGATATACATGTATACTGTTTGTCAAGATGACACCGCCGGTCAATATTTATTTAAGAAAATATAGATATACTAGTCATCTCAACCAGAAAGTCAACATTTCAGGTTAATTATCTTACTATCTAATAGAAATGGGAAAATTGTTACTTTAACTACATAGATGAAAAAAAAACAAAAGGTTGTTTAATATCATTTTTAATAACGAACAAGTGATTTATGACATAAAATTACTATTTAAACAATTTTGGTAATATTTTTTTCATTATTTATGCTTGTACATTTAAAAATAATCGTAAAATAATACCACAGAGTTCAGTGTTCTGTACATGGTCTTTCAAATAGAAAGATTCTGTTTTATATCATATGTTTAACCTGGGACAAAAATATTTTTGTCGTCCCAGATTAAACGTTAGTGAATAGAAAAGATATCCTTTGTGACATGACACCATAATTTGTAAAGCAAATGTCCATCCCGTAAGCGAAAACTCCATTTCGTGGCCGAAAACTCCATTTCGTAGAGGCCAGTTTATTTTCAGAAATATGACTATAAAATAGGAAAATAGTAATATTTATTGGTTCAATCTGTAGTTTTATGTCATAATTATGTTAAACATAAATTAATAAAAATAATATTACTCATCACGGTTAAACAAACAAATGTCCATTTCGTAGGCGGTAAGTTCATTTCGCGAAATGGAGTCCATTTCGCATTCTATTACAAAACTGCTAAAGTTGACATGATTTTACTTAAACGTTAGTTTTGTTCCTTAATGTAAAATGCTAATATACAAAAGATTATAAAGCAAAATAATATGAAAAATAATTTTAGCCATCTCTACATTTATAAAATAAATTCAAGTTTATTAACATTTAACTTATAAGTTTGAGTGTCTATCGATCTGATTAATCTATATATTATTATTTTATTCTCATATAATACAACAGATATTGTAAATGAGTCTCAATGAAAAACAATCACCTATCTGTTACATAATGTCAATATCCCATGCACATGATGTGTCCCAATATTTATTGAAATGAGCTTTCTTCAAGTTTGGATCCAATTTAACAAAAATCAATAAAGAAAATTGAATCTATTTAACTTTTATTTCCTTGATAAACGTTGTTAAGCGCTTATCATCGCTTATTAATGCTTATCAATGCTTATCAACGTTTATCAAAGACTACCTAAGAATGATACAGACAAAGTTTGGAGAACATCCATCAATTAGTTCTGTAGAAGAAGACTTTTTAAATATTTTTATATTTAGCTTTAGCGGCCCCTACAAGAGATCAATAAAATTAATATGAGCAAACTTGATAAAAGACTACCTAAGAATGCTACAGACAAAGTATGGTGATCATCTATCACTTATTTAAGTAGAAAATGATGTTCAGAGGTTTTTTTCTATTTTTAGCTTTAGCGGCCCCTATAAGGGGCCAATCAAATGAATATGAGCAAACTTGATAAAAGAATACTCAAGAATGCTACAGAAGTTTAGTGATCATCCATCAAATAGTTCTGTAAAAGAAGATGTCTAATGAAAAATATTTTTGTACAAAACATAAAGTCATACTCTGTATTTCTATTTTTTAACCGTCAAATGCTTTGTTTATGATGACTTATATCCATTCTCATAAAAACATAACCAAGTGTAGTATTTGATGTTAATAACATTTTACTCACGATTAAATTTTGACGTTTCATTAGCGTCTAAAGCGCGTCTATGCTAATATGTAATATATTTTCTTAAGCATATCTATTTATTTACTTACTATTTAACACTATCTGATCTATCTATAACACTATTTAAACTTAATGCTATCCACTGTTATGAAATTATGCAATATATTTCAGGAAATCGCAATGGACACGACGCACAACTTATCACAGGTACATGTTTTGTATATCATTTAACTTTACAAGTTATGCTAATTAAATAATTTATATAGCCCTTAGTAATAAAGAGAAGACACATCGCAGATATCTGAATGAGTTAATTGTTAACTATATTAAGACCAGGCCAGATTAACGAAATAAGTTAACCTGTTTCGGCTAGTAAAATATCTCTGCATTCCCAAACAAAAGCCATGATCCTGGCAAATCAAATAAATAAAAGATATATCTAAACATGTTTTTGTACAAATAGCTTAAAGCAGCATGCCTCCAGATGAGCCAAAGTATGTTAGTAAATTCAAATTTGACAAAAATGTACAAATATTTTAGAAAAAGTAAAATAATTCAAGGTTCAAGTAATAATTTACATGTTTTGTGCCATTAATGACTAACTTTACAATATTTATAACAATATTTCTAATGCGTTATTAACACAGTAAGGGATATTTTTGCATATTGTAACCTCTTTTTTGGTAAATAACGTGGGTTGCAAGTGCCATTGATAATGAGTTAATTGCGTCCTTTTGGTTACTTCACAATATTATGTTTTAAAACATTTTCAAATTTTCAAGAAAAAATCATGAATCTGGAGGCATGCTGCTTTAAATGTTCTTGCAATTATCAAATTCTGTCAATTCATCACTTTTTAATTGATTGATATTTAGTTGTGCTTGCTTCCGTGATGATACTGTGTCTACAGGCTACAATGTTTCTGAAGTACTTAACCCTTTCATAAACGAAACGAAAAGGTGACCCGACATTGGAAATTGAATACTGATTACGATCAGTTCCAGGGCCATAGGTGTAAAGACAACGAATTTGTGTGAAATTTACAATTTACTTAGAGGAACCATTTATGGTTTCATAAATACGGAATAAGGTCAAAAAGAGCCTAATATACTTGTTTTTGACAAACAAAAATACACATGACCAGCTAATTGTAACATGTAATGACTTACAGAGAGTCTGTAAAATAAAACTAGAGCACACTTACTTTAATAAACAAGTTCATCATGACTATCTACATTGTATAAATTTGCATTATCATAATTTCGATCCTGATTTAAGAGAATACATTGTGTATGATTTAATGAAAAAATGATTACTGTCTATTTTACTGATATTAAAACGGAACATCTGTTAGTTGAATGGTATATACTAAATTTAGACAATAACAAAGTATAGAAAACAACTGGGGAATTGTAAAACAAAACATAATGTTTGTTTCTTGTTTGATTGATTTGGTTAACCGGCGACAGTGACACATAACTGGTCATACAACACAGAACACTATAATAATAGGCCTTAAATGAGTTGGTAAGTTAGTTTATCTTCAAACCTTTAAATAATTGTTTTAGATAGAATAGAGGCAAGCAGTTCTCTAAATGTATACTAGACTCGACACAATCTATCACGAATATATACAGGATCATGGCATTCAAGTAGGAAATGTTTGACAGTAAAATTTTCATTGTAAGCTATACAAAAATATTATTGTCTCCTGTTTAATATTTAACTCTAGTAAATTAAGATAGACCTAGACCAAAATTCCACAATAAGGCAAAGCGAGATAGTGGAGTACTTTTTTTTATATTTTATAAAAACATAAACGAAAATGCCCTAGAGTTAGTATTTAGTAATGGAATTATCTGGTTTAAATTAAAACAAAAAATTACAAATGCTGATAGAGATCAATATTTCTGTGTATTTAACAACCCAAGAGGACTCAGCCTAGTACAGACATTTTTAAGTCATGATTATTCAAGTATGCCTTTTTAACATTTAAATACTGATATAAGAAAATATAGCCTTTGTGATGATTTGTATATCGTAGGTGACCTAAACTCACGCACAAGTGAACTATCATATTTCGTCCCTATCATACACCTTGATTATTATGTTGATATGCCGGATTATGTGGGTCAGACATCGACTTTGATAATGCGTGAACAGTGTGGCAAAATTGTGAATACTTTTATTACTAAATTACTGACATATATAATGAAAATAACTTGCATATTGCAAACGGGCGTTTAACGCCTGGCTATTGTACATTTCACTGTAACCTATGTCAAGTACTGAAGATTATTTGATTACGAACTGCAATAATTTTAAACATTTATGACAATTGTCCTATCATAATTTCTTTTAAATGTAGCACTGTACTAAAATGATGGACATAATCAATATACTTATAATAAGATTATATGGAATACAAGAAAAAGATAAACTTTAGATATTCTTTTACGCAAAGTTAAAATATTTGATGATATCAAACTTTAACATGAAACACGTTTTCCAGAGGACAATATGTAAAAAGAAAAAATCGCCACGATTGAAAAGTGCCGAAAGGTAAAGAAAACCTTTTTAATTCTAAACGTCGATGAGAGAGCAATTCAGAAGAAAATAGAATAACCTAACAATAGCAAATTGCATGCAAATGTAATACTTCAGGCTAAACTAAATTCTATTTTCAAGAAAAAACAACAAGTATTTCAGATCTTAGTAAGCAGACTTCCACGTAATTTTTGGAATTAATTAAAAAAATATAAAAGGAAAAATAAAAATGAATCTGGTGTTAAATGATTTCAAAGAGTAAGTACATGTAACTGATCAAACGAGGCAACCTATACGTGAGGACTGCTATAGAATAACCAAATATCCCGACACTTGGTGTAAAGGTATAATTGTACCCATTTATAAAAGAGGTGACGTCACTGTTCCGTATAATTACAGAGGAATTACTTTTGCTAATACTATTGCTAAAATGTTTTCTTTCCTATAAATAAATAGAATAAATAAGTGGTGTGAAAAGAGTCAGTGTTTTGTGATAAACAGTATGAATTTCATGATAATTGCTCTACGGCTGACGCCATTTTCTTACAACCAGCTATTATTCAAAAGTATTATCTAAAAAAGCACATCTTTGGTGTGCATTTATTGATTACAAAAGAGCATTTGATACAGTAAATATTTCAATTCAATTCAATATTTTATTCGGCAAAACATATACGTGTTCATCGCCAATTTAACATATATACAATGGCGGTACAAATACAAAGAGAAAAGCATGAAGTCATATTAATCAATTCAATTAGATTCTGTTGACAATAACAAAACAAAAAGATACTATAGATGATCTTTAACATTCATAAAATAAATTCATATTTCACAAATCACGCCTAATAGTTTTCGCGTCTAAGATTAGCCTTTGTGTACGTATTTTGCAAGTTTGTTAATAACATAACTTTATTGACAATTTAAAGGATTTTTTAATTTAAATAAATTTGGCCAAAGACAATTATAATAAGGTAATATATTAAGCTTAAGCTGTCTGTAAAAAGAACATATTAAGAGGAAATGATACTCATTTTCTTAACTATTATTTTTACATTTAGTGCATATTCTTTGACTTCTATTAATTTTTCTATGTCTCCCTTCTTCAATAGCTAAACTATGAGCAGAACACTCGAATCTAGACAAAGCAATTCTATAGCTATCATATTTAACACAACTTGAATATTTTTCTTATTCAAAATTGAATTTAAATAAATAGAGATGTGCTATGGATTGAATTGGTTCAAACAGAAATCAGCTGTAAAATGATAAACATGATTTAAAGTATATATATGAAAATGCTAAATATTGTGTTAAATTGTCATCTCATATGTCTATGTCAATTGTTTATGTTACATTTTTGTTTGCTGACGACATAGTTCTCTTTACAACCGATCACGTAAGCCTAAAAGCTCAGTTAAATAAAATTCAGTATAACTCCTGTTATTGGGGTCTTGTAATAAGAGAAAATAACACTACATTTTGTTAATTTAAGAAGAAGAGTATTCACAGAGAATGTTTTTCTGTTAATGGGGAATCTATTGAAATTGTTGAAATCTTTATTTATCTAGGTGTTAAATTTACATATACTGGAAACTTATTGAATGCGGTTAGAAATTTATCTGAACAAGCCTCAACAGCATACCACAACCTTTAATTTGTATTCAATTGAGTAAGTCTTGATATCAAAACTAAACTTCAATTATTTTATTCTATGGTGGTGCCAATGTTGCTTTATTAATCTGACATTTTGGTGTACAATTATAAAAAAAGTTGACAAGCTACATATAAGAGGTTTAGAATATATTTTAGGTGTCCTAATATAAACATCTAATTATGCAGGTTTGGGAGAATAAGGCAGATTTCCACTTTCTATTATTGCTAAAGAAAGGTCACTTAAATTTGGTAAAACATAAAAAAACGCTATCAAATCATCTATTTATGACATTTATATGGATCAATGTGTAAATTTTACTGGCCTTAGTTGTTAATAGGATACATTCTAACATCAATTATCTTGGATTCTCAGATTTATTGTACCATCTTGATACAACTATCATATATATATATATATATTTACCTTTGTTAAAAAAGACAATGCAAAACCAGTTCATTCAAGTGTGGTAAACGTGTTTAAAACATGCATCTAAACTTGATTACTATCCACATTTTGTTATGAATTATATTAAGATAAGACATCAAATGATGAATTAAGGAAAACGTTAACTTAATTAAAACTATATTCACATAACTTAGAGATTAAGCTGGGTAGATACAAAAGAATAAAAAGAGAAAATATATTGTGTAAAATGTGCAACCAAAATGCCTTCGAAACTGAATATTTTTAATGTGCTAAATATTCTGAAATTCGTTATCTATTTATGGGGCATATTTCATCACCCACAATCAATATGTTGAATGCCCTCATGCCTTCATCAAATAAGAAAATAGTTCATTTATCAAAATTTGTTCAAGTAGCTTTTGAAACACGTAAAAATGCTCTTGATAGTATAGCTGTTTCATAAAATGTATTTATTAAATGCAATTGTATTACATTTTTGTCATTATTGTATTGTTTGTCTTAGTCATACTAAGCCTATACGTAACATGTATAATTTATAATGGCCAAAGTAGTTATGGCCATAGTTTGTCTGTAAATATCATATGGCTATTGGCTTCTTCCTGTAAGTTAAAAATGCAAACTGTGTTGACACGTGAGTCAGAATGCAATTTCGGATCAATTTGCTCTAGAATCATTGCATTTAGTTTAAAAACCAGGTTTTCCGAAGGAAAAAAACTGGTTATAAGATTGAGGTATGTCGGCGGGCGGGCAGACTCTTCTGTGCGATATTCCTCCTACATTTCTTAAGGTATTTTGACCAAACTAACACAGAAGCTTTGTCATTAAGTGCCCTGGTGCATATTGCCGGGGTTTTGTTTTCAGATTATTTTTGACCTAATTATGGCCTCTATTTTTTTCAGCTCACCTGCACTTTATAAGGATGGCCCATCATTTTCGTCCGTCGTCCGTTAAACATTTTATCCAAACGACATATGATACCACCAGGCCAATTTCAATGAAACTTGGCAGAAATACTTTTTGTATGACGCTCTATCAAATTTGTTCAAAGAATTCCATTCCATGCAAAAACATTGGTTGCTATTGCAACTAAAAGAAAACTTAAAAAATCCTATTATCAAAACGGGAAGGGCTGGAGCTTAGATATTTCTCACACGACATTGGCTTGTGAGTTTCTACAAAGCAATTCAAATTATGGTCTAGAGTTGAAAATTGGTTTCTGTTCTGGGGGTTAAAGGGTTCGTTTTTATTGCAAGGTTAAATATACCTTCTTTGTAGGGATAAATTGAGATAGTGTATCTTGTATTTTTTGTTTTAACATACATTGCTTTGAAGATTTTTCTGTTAAAGCATTAGAAAGATGAAAAGGTTGTTGACTGTGAATGTTAATTCAAAACAGGGTCAATCAGAATAGCACAAAATGTGAGAGCTACAGTGAAGTTGTACATTTTATTGTGTAAATTATTTCACAAAGAAACGTAACTGAACGAATAGTGTTGTATTTTTTTCACAAAAATTAGCTAATTAAGATAAAAGTTAAATTTACGGATATTATTTTTATATCTTTCCGGTTTGCGGCAAAATCACGCTTTGCAAATATAGACAAAAAGAAAAGTAGTTACACTTTCAATTTTTTAAGTGTTAATGCAAACTGTTTTTTTGTACAGTTTAAATGTTTAATATCATGTTAGGTAGGAATTTGCATGCTCTTAAAAACGGAGTTCGTCAGCGGATCAGTAAAAATTGACGCAATCGAAAGAAGAAAATTAAAAATGCAAAGTTTAAATGTCTACAGCCGTTAGTATTAGTGTTTGAATGTAGAAATAGTTGTTCTAATTGATTGCTTGCATGCAATTGGAAAATACAGCCAACGGTAACGAATATTTTTTACCAGACAAAGTGTGATGTTCGTACTCCATGTGCTTTGTACTTAAGATGTTCAAGAATTTAAGTTGCTGTTACCTTTGATTTTCTATGCATGTATTTTGATATATATGTGGTTTTACATAATTGTTAGCTTTTGTGTGTGGAAGGAAAAAATGTTGAGCAATTAAATTATTTAATTTGTTACGATTAAATTGTTTTGAATGGCAAAAGTTAGTAACAACAATCAGTGATTTTTCAAAATGCTTGAACAACGTATTTGTTGGTTAAGTGTTGTTTTTTAAACATTTTACAACATTTATTTTTACAATTAAACCTGTGTATGGAGCCACTCATGTGAACAGAAAGAAGTTTTTGTAGAAAGGGGTGTTTTAATATGATAAACCATATATGCTTGGAGGTCAGATCCTGCCCCCAGCATGAAACGCCCCGAGTAAACACTCTATCAAAAATATTTTAATATTTAAACACAAATTGGATATCTGTTACAACTATAAAACTGGTTTTCAAACACTTTTTACATAATATATGAAAAAAAATTGTTGCCATCATGTATTGAGACTTGACCCCTGGAAGGCAGACGATGGTTGGGCCATTTTTCGTAACAGTTTTCTCAGCAACTTCTTATCATAGCCTCATACAGCATAAACACGTTGTCCCTTACAATGGGATTTGATTTCAAATCTGTCGCTCATCCCTATTCCTGTTTACCGACTTAGTTAAATTCATAATAATGGTCAATGGTAGCAATTTTTCGTAACAGTTTTCTCAGCAACTTCTTCTCACAGCCTCTTGATATTTGGTATACAGCTTAACAATGTGGTCACATACCATTGGAATCGATTTCAGATATGGTATGTCGCTCATCCATTTCCTGTTTGCTGACGTAGTTAAATTTTTGACATCATTTGTAAACGGAAGGCAATTTCGTAACAGTTTTCTCAGCAACTACATATCACAGCCTCTTGATTTTTGGTATTGTGACAGCATTAACAATGGTCACAACTTCAGGTAAATTGCTCGACTTAGTTAAATTTTCAACATGAAAGGTCACTGATAGGAAATTTTTTGAAACATCACAGCCTCATGACATTTGGTATACAAATGCAACCCGGAAGTTTTAGTCTTTGACCCGTTTTTATTGAAATATTATCCAAATTTGTACTTTGTCTGCATTATTAAAATGTTCATGATGTAAACACGCTACAGGAAGAGTTTTTAGCAACCGTTACTTTAAAGAAAAAAGGTATTTCTATACACTTTTTTGCATTCCTGTTGCTGTTGGCCAAACATAATTTACCTTTGGCACAAACTTTTAAATGCCATTAAGAATTTTATAAACCAGTTGCTTGTTTCTTGTTTTTTGAAAAGAAAAGACCTTATAATGACCTTTGTTTTAATTCTCTATAAAGATTATATAGTGAACAATTACTTCTGAGCACAACTCTTCCTAAATTTAATGAGCAGAGGATTGGTATCATGAAGGTTCAAAGTGTAAGATTGATTTATATATCTCACATGTCAGTGTTTTTCTTCTACTGTTTCAGGAAGATGAAAATGATGAAAATTCGTCTGAAGACCATGAATCCTCTGAAGTATAACTTTTTCATATACACATTTATTTCGATTCTTTTTTATTATTGAATTATTTTACTTTTGCCTCGCTGTTATTCAATAACTGGCTATACTAGTTGCAAGTTAGACATTTAGACCCCTTGACTTCTCGACCCCTTACGATATTAAGATGACTTCTGGACCCCTTGACACTTAGACCCCTTTTGACATGACTTTTCAACCCATAGTGGGTAAGACATTTCGACCCCTATCTCAATTTTAGTACTTTAGAATCACAGATACTTCGAGAAATAAATTATTTAAAGCAAATAGCAAATATTTTAATTACTTTTATAAAAGTATCGGATAAAATATTGAAACCTTAAGGTTAGCAATATAGTTTATGTTAATATAAAATGCTTGGGTGTGATATTTAAAATTATTGACTAGTTCGCCATTGAATATGATGTGCAATAATTGTTTTATTATATGAAAATGCTAAAAATAAAAAAAAAATAACAAAAAGTGCAATTTTATATACATGTACAAATTTGCCTCGTTGAAGCGCGGGAAAAAGGACGCATGTGTTAGGCGTGCAACGACTATTCGAACGCTGCGCATACAAAAGTAATTCAAGTTTATACTCATCATTGCGGTGTAGCCTATAAGTATAATAGTAAAGTGATGATATTTTAATCGAGAAATATGCCATTAAAAACAAAACGCAACCATTATTTTTTAACTAACGCGCGTAATTAACAGTCTACGGTGTATGGTCATTGAATATGAGTCTCAATCTAATTTTAGACTGGGAAAATCCATTTTAGCCAGTGAATATGATACTACACCCAGTGAATAAGATTTTATAAAAAGTTCTGTTGACTACTATTTGGACCAATGATATTGCAGCTATTTTTAGATCATATAATAAATCGAATTAGACCCCTGACTAAAAGTGAAGGAATTATGATAATGATGAAAATGCGCGATTTGTGCATTGCATATTTATTCATATCTACAATTTCTACAAATTTGTAAAGATTTAGTTTATTTTTCTGTGACAAACATATGCATGTTATATTGGCGGTGATATATTCAATTGACTTGTCAAAGTAGCAATGATCTCATTTTCATGGTATTATGAATTAATAATTAAAAAACAAAATACCAATCAATCAATAAAGGGTTGATATTTGAAAACGATCTTCATGTTTTAGATTAATTTTAATATAAACGTATTACGAGAATTACATGTTCTATATTTTACAACTATAATGTAAATTATGATATTTAGAATTGAAGTTGCATTGACAAAAAATGATATAGTCTTATCTATTTCTTATATAATTTGTAACATAAAAAAGAACTTTTAAGTTACTCTCAAAATGTTTTATTACATTTCACATTTCATATACGCATTTTTTTGTCTCATAAATTGAGTGAAATTGCCATAATAAGCTTCAAAAGCAATATTTTCGACAATAACAAGTTAAGAAATTATTTAATATCTTAAAGTCGATGCATGTTCCTCTTAATCACATTATCTAAATGGTGTGAAAACGCGTGCTCAATAAACATCAGCCACGTGTCATTGGTAATTTAATTATCGGTACGTAACACCCGTGATAAACATTCTGTTTGCCAATCACCAAATTGTTGTTGTGTGCTAAATAAACAGTAGATGCATTTGATATAAACGGGGTTTTCTGCTTGGGAAGGAATTGTTACACGTAACATTCAATTTAATTATTTTATTAAAATATATAAACATATTACATATTCATAGGCATACATTCAATGGCGGCGGAAATACATGATAAGTCCATGACCATTGATACATCGATATATTTCTTGTATGTAATACCACTAAATTAAAATGTATCTACCACTAATGGCATATGAAAAATTAATGAAGATGGAATAATAAAGAGCAAAAACACAACACTTGTTGATTCGATACACCGGTGAAAAATAAAGATGATCCAGTTTATTGTTGGTACATTAAAACTGTACTGGTATTAGTGATATTATGATTTTGCTTGTGACTTCAGTGCCAGATAAGGAATTTTATTTTAATTTTTACATTACTTATTGTTTGGCAATATTGACCTGGGTCTCTATTAATTTTCGGAAAATTTTTGTTACTTTGCGTAATTTGATACGATTTGTAACGATAGAAAAATTATCGATACTTAATTAATTTCATACTAACGTCCTCGAGAATATACTTTTATCTCATGTATAACAACACAGGTACATCTTTTTTTTCCATTAAATATAGTATTTAACAAAGAAACCTAAGATTTCCTGATATTAGTAGTTCGAGTAACAGAAATTAACAAGTGCACATGGAAATAATGACAATATTTGCTTAGAAAAAAGTAAATTACAAAACGACTGATATATATTTATATCATAAAAAATCGTTTACAATTTCTATTGCAATTACTGTTATTTCTGATATTATTTATACATATACATAATATATTATACTTTCTGTTTCAATGTTGTGCGTGTCTTTCTATTCCTTATATAAAGTACTTAACTTGTATAACAAGTAACGGCTCAATATGATTTCACTTATTATTCAGCATATCTTTTAGATTATATATAGTAAACAAATTTGTAAGCAAATTAATCTTTTTTCTATATTTACGTCTTTATGCAAATTATGTTTTCGAAGTAAACGTCTTCAAGTACAATATTGAATAAGGGGTCGAAATGTCCAGTCAATTTAAGGGGTCTAAGTGTCTTAGGGGTCTAAGGGGTCGAGATGTGTTAGGGGTCGAGGTGTCAAGGGGTCGAGGTGTCAAGGGGTCTAGATGTCATAGACTCTGCTAGTTCATACTAATATGCACCACTTGACAAATAGATAAATATCAAATATATTTTCATGTGTCTCATATTTTATATCAATGTCTTATATTTAAACAAATTATAGGATAATGAGACGGAAAACGACGACGTAAATGATTATGATGATGATGATGATGACGACGACGACGAAGATGACGATGATGATGCAGACAATAAGTATAAATGGGAGCTGATCATCAAGGTTTGTTGCTTTCTGATAACTATAATAAAAAATTAAGACCACAAGCGTAACTTTATCACATTTGACTTGTCTTAAGGTAGCTCATAAGTGGGTATTGTTATCAAAGCTTAAACTTTACAAATTTTATGACAGGCCACTTTGTATATTCATTTTAAAGTAATATGATTTTTTACCTTTGAATTTGATGTGATAATATTTCCTCTTAACAGGGCAGAAAATAATTCTGGAAAAAAATAATTAAATGATTAATTTCCTTTTGGTCTCGTATTATGAATACTTGACACATATAAATCAGTTCTTCTTAAATAGTTCGCAAGAATCGCATAATGCATCAGAGATGAGTGTATATTTTCTTGCTGTAGAAAGGGCTAGTGAGTTTTATAATGTTGAAATGATGGATTAAGACCACCATTTATGTTCCTTCTTGTCTACGGTAAGTATCAGCCCTTTGCCCTTAGTTTATTATTATTGATTTTTACTAAATGTGAGTGGAATAACTCATTTCTACCTCTAGTTATTGTCCGGAAACCATTTATCTATTTTAAGTAACGATGACATGGACCTTGACTCTAGGTGATTCAAATGCAATACCAACTTGAGTTTCCACATAAGGTTGCAACATACAATGTTTGATTACAATATCTCATTCCTAACTCTAGTTATTGTCCGGAAAACATTTTTCTATCATTAGTGACGGCGACCTTGATCTTGACCCAAGGGGGTCCAAATACAATACCAACCGGGGTCTTCATACAAGCTTGCTATAAACCAAGTTTGATCAAAATGTCTCATTCTTAACTCTAGTTATTGTCCGGAACCCATTTTTCTATTTTAAGTAACTGTGACCTTGATTCAAAGGGGTTCAAATGCAATACCGACCAGGGTTTCAACATAAGGTTGCAATAAACCAAGTTTGATTACAAAATCTTATTCCCAACTCTAGTTATTTTAACGGAAATCATTTTCCTACTTTTTGTAATAGTGACATTGGGCTGGACCAAAGAGGTCCAAATGCAATACCAACCTTGGTCTGCATATAAGCTTGTTATAAGTTTGCTTACAATATCTTTTCCTAACTCTATTTATTGTCATGGAATCATTTTATAATTTTAAGTAACAGTGACCTTGACCCCAGGGGATCCAAATGCAATACCAACCCGGGTTTCCACGTAATGTTGCAATATAACAATATCTCATTTCTAAATTAAGCAATTGCCCGGAAACCACTTTTCTATTTTTAGAAATGGTGACCCTAACCCCAGGGGGTCCATATGCATAAAACAACCAGGGTCTTCTTATGAGCTTATTATAAACCAAGTTTGATTTAAATATCTCATTCCTAACTCTAGTTATTGTCCGGAAACCATTTTTCTATTTTATTGCGAGTGACTTTGACCCCAGGGGGGGGGGGGGGTTAAATGCAATACCAACCGGGGTGTCCACATAATGTTGCTATGTACCAAGTTTGATAACAATACCTCATTCCAAACTCATGTTATATACCGACCGACAAGCTGACTCCTATAAACACCCTAGGGTATAATAATGCTACTATTATTATATTATTTGTGATTTTTGTTGGAGATTTTTGCTGTAATTGGCATCATTATACCCCCGAAAAGAAGTTTGAGAGAGAGGGGGGGTGGGGGTATATATGAGTCACCCGGTGGTTGGTCGGTCGGTCCAACGGTCCGTTGCATTTTCCTTGTCTTGAGCATAACTTGAAAACTAATGGTTGGAATTCAAACAACTTCATACAATGATAAAACACATTTAGAGGAAGTGCAGTGCACAAGAACAATAATTCCATCTTCACTAATTACAGAGTTATTGTCCTTTATTACTTTTTCTTGTCCGGAACATAACTTGAAAACTACTGATTGGAATTCAAAACAACTTCATACAATGGTCAAGCACAATAAGGGAAAGTGTAATGCATAAGAATTATAACTCTATCTCAAGTAATTACAAAGTAATTGCCCTTTGTTACTTTTCCACTGCTTTCTTTTGTCCGGATATTAGCTTAAAGACTAATGGTTGGAATTCAATATAACTTCATACAATGGTCAAGCACATTGAGAGGAAGTTATGTGCACAATAACCATAACTCCATCTTTACTAATTACAGAGTTATTGCCCTTTGTTACTTTTCCTCGACCGGAGCATAACTAAAAAACTACTGGTTGAAATTCAAAACAACTTCATACGATCGCCAAGCACAATAAGAGAAAGTGCAGTGTACACGAACCATAACTCTATCTAAAGTAACTACAGAGTTATTGCCCTTTGTTACTTTTCCATTGCTTTTTTGTCCCGTTATTGCCTGTTGTTATTTTTCCTTGTCCGAAGCAAAACTTGAAAAGTACTACTTGGAATTCAATGCAGCTTCATACAATTGTCAAGCACATTAAAAAAAGTACTGTGCACAAGAACCATTACTCCAATTTGACAAATTACATAGTTATTGCCCTTTGATACTTTTCCTTGTCTGGAACTTGAAAAGTACTGGTTGTAATTCAAAACAACTTCATACAAGTGTCAAGCGCAATTAGAGGAAGTGCAGTACACAAAAACCATTCCTCTGTCCAGAGTAATTATAGAGTGATTGCCTTTTGTAACTTTTCCATTGCTTTTTTCTTGTCCAGAGCTTGGAAACGATTTGTGTAAATTCAATACAGTTACATACAATTGTCCGGTATATTGAGAGGAAGCGCAGTGCACAGAAACCTTTACTCTTTCTTGACTCATTTTAGAGTTGTTGCCCTTTGTTCCTTTTTATTATCCAGTGCATACCTTGAAAATTAATGGTTGGACTTGAATGAAACTCCATACAATGGTCAAGGGCAGAAAGATGAAGTGCAGAGCGTAGAAATCATAACTCTATTTGGACTTATTACAGTTATTATCCTTTATTCATTCATAGTTTCGTTACAAATTGTAGGATACGACATAGTTCTGATTCCCAGCCCTGAACATTGTGCAGTTAAAAAAAATCACAGGAAACGTCAACATCACTTTTTGTATATTTTTATCGTTGACGTCATCGACGTCATTTCCTGTAATGATATGTTCACAACATAGCATTAGAAAACGATGGAATGAAAATAAACATAAACAGCAAATTTCTTGATAAAGAAGGGTTTTACCCCTCGGAACGTTGAAGGTTGATAAACGATGTGAAATGTTAGTTATTAATTGTGTTCTGTAATTTCCTTGCCGGTTTCTATTCTTTCCTGTATGTAGTATAAAGGTAATCACTTGTCCATGCTCTACCTTGTGTCCTGTCCTGTTTTTGATTGGTTCCTGATGGGCCCCTTGCCGGTGGTCCTGTGTTTTTTGGTCGTGTGGGGGTTGCATTCATTAAAGGCCGCCCATCCTTGATTGTCTTGTTTTAATATGTTATAAAAATTGAATTTTGGCACCAAAGCCCCATATTCATCAGCTTACTTTTGTACTTTTTACGTTTTTGTAATACACTTCAAGTAAAGACTTTTCTATCATTTATATTTTATGGGATTTGAAGGGGGTTTAAGTTACACCTACACCATTATTTGTCGACCCTCACTCTACATATGTATATAAAGAAAAACCTCCGGTTCTGAGTAGTACCACCGTCATTATACTGATATCCTGTCCGTTGTTGTTATTTGCCCGTGTGAAATAACCGAGCCTGCAACATTTTCAATTTTGCCGTGTTGGGCTTTCTTTAGGTATTCTTATTTTCTCTATTTGATATCCTGCTGGACTCCTTGCCGGTGTTCGTCCTGTGTTGGGGGATACGTTCTTTTATTGTCACTTGTTGATCTTGTTTTTACGGGTTCCAAAAATAATGTAACATATGTATCATATAAAGCGTTAACAAATGAGAAGCATATTATCTATCATGTTATAAATGCATTCATCTATAGACTCCATTCAACAACTACATCAGCAGAAAGATGTCATAATTCAAAAAAGACATTTTATTTTGTTAAAATGTTAACCATATTATCGATTTTTTATTCAAAGTGCTTACATTCTGGACTTGAACTTGAAGATGATATAAAAAAAATAATGGAGGCAAAGGATAACAGATATTTAAAAGAAAAAGATAAAGATGGAAACACAGCATTACATATTGCTGCAAAAAGCGACAATTTGGGCATATTTGACATGCTACTAAAGAATTGTCCTGATCAAGTTGATGACAGAAACAACAAGCAAAGAACACCTTTACATATAGCAGCACAGCACGACAAACTGGAGATTGCAAAAAAGCTTATAAAAAGGTAATTTATTTTATTATCTGCCTTCATTGTAAGCATCACATAAAGGTTCACAAGTAGAAAATTACGTAGGAATAAATAACTCCGTCGTAGGACTTTATAAAATTCTGGAAGCTAAGTGATCCCTCGGAAGCATTAATCACAACAAACATAAGAATTACTCCTACGTAGGACTTTATGTAGGAGTAAAGAGTGTATGTAATTAGATTTTGTCTTTTGACGTCTTATCTGTGATATGCAGGCTTCATAACCTCAGATCCCCTTTCAAAATTCCATTTTATTTAGTTCCGTCCATTGTTTTCTCGTTTAGGGCACACGCATTTTTTTAATTGGGGACCATACGCCGCTTGTCATGGAATGGCACTACAGCGTCACATTGAAGGTTCCATGATAACCGCCGTATGAACACATCTGCGGATGTTTCTAAATTCAAAATTTCACCATTTTCGTGTTTAAATGTTGAATTCTGCTTAAGCCGGTGCGAGGGGGCGTGGGCGGTAACTTGCACTTTCCAGTACCGTCCATGAACAGGCTCAATCAAACCGAGCCTGCAACATGTTCAATTTTGCCGTGTTGGGCCCTCTTTAGGGATTCTGTTTTTCTCTCTTTGATTATTTTGTAAGGAGTCTATGTAATGAGACTATATCCCTCATTTACAGACTCAATCAAACCGAGTCTGAAATTCTCCTGTAATTTTTTTCTTATTAATGCTTTTGAGGGATATCTTTGTTTCCAAATGTTTATACCTTCTTCGTAGGACTTTATAACTCTATAAAGGAGATAAAAGTCTAGTACGGACTCATACGTTGAATATATATCAAAGTGCTGAGACGGACATGTATGCTAAAGCATTCCTTAGGATAGCATATTTTATAGGAAAATAAATAATATTGGTCAAATTTTACTGGGCAGGCCGTTTTAGTAAATAACCTTATTCTGTAACCAGAGATGATTTTGGACAAACACAAGTTCCGAAAAAGAACTCACTTTAGTGTCATTCTCTACATATATTATTCTGCATTATGTATGTTTAGTAATATTAATAGAACAAATAAATTTGTATGGGTTAATTGAACGCCGCCTTTCCTTGTTGATCTTGTTTTTCATATTTTAACTTTGTTCAAACAAGGTTATGCATTCCTAATGCTTCGCAAATCGCAACTTTCTGGGGCCGGAACAAGACACTCCCCCCCCCCCCCCCCCCAATGGAAATTGTAATGTTTAAAGCCTTTTAAAATGTTGATAAATTAATATTTTAGACATTTAAATGCTTGTTGTCGAGTAGAATGTTCGAAGTGCTGACAAGTAATTATCGGGATACATCGCAGATGCTTACAGACATGTCACACCAAGACACTTCTTACTCCAGAAACCTCAGACACTGTCTTGAAAGGTGAAGTGTCCTCAAAATTTAAGACTTAAAACTTGTGTTTCTTGGGTTGGGGGAGGAGGTTCAGTGTTTTGTTTTATTCCATTGCCGGTCCAGAATAATGAGATTTGCGAAGCGTTCTTTATGAAAACGGTCGAACTTTAATGTCCGAGTTTGTGCAAAGTTTAAAATAAGGTTTATCATTTTGTTTCCAAAATTTTGTACTTCACGACAGCAGGTGTCAAGTGCCGTGTGGCAGCCGTAAAAAGTTGCCCCGTACTTCACTTCAGTGTTGTTATATTTTCTGGTCCTTCGGGATCATTGATGCCAACACTATAAAGTGTTGAGAATTGAGTACCGCTCAAGCCGGTGCTAGGGGGCGTGAGGGATGTTGCACATATTCATTATCCCTCATGTACAGACTCAATCAAACCGAGTCTGCAATTCTTATGTTATTTTGTTGTGATTAATGCTTCCGAGGGATCACTTTGTTTCCAGAATTTTATAAAGTCCTACGTAGGACTAATAACTCGTAAATAGGCTTTTTATCTCCTACGTATGAGTTATAAAGTCTACGTAGGACTTATAAAAGTCCTACGTAAACTCCTTATAAGTCTTTTGTATCTCTAACGTAGGAGTTATAAACTCCTAATTAGGTTTTATTTTTTATAGAACATTTTATGAATTGGCACCAGGAAGCTTCAGAAGTATGGTCTCCATGTAAAAGAATGCGTGTGCACTTCACGAGACAAAAATACGCGGATCTGAATAAAATGCAATTTTTTAAAATGGAATCTGAGGTTATAAAGTTGAAAAAGGCAAATTAAAATGATCCTTAAATACCACAAGCTTTTACACACAACAATAATGTTATGTTGAACGATCTTCAAGGATCGAGAATGAATTGATTTTTATTATATGTACGAGGTGACTTTTTACAGCCTCCACACGGCACAAATATCACTGATGTAGCAATAAAATAGAGAAAACGGAATTCCATAAGAACGACTAAAATCGGCTTAAGCCGGTGCTAGGGGGCGTGGACGGTAACTTGCACTTTCCAGTACCGTCCATGAACAGGCTCAATCAAACCGAGCCTGCAACATTTTCAATTTTGCCGTGTTGGGCTTTCTTTAGGGATACTGTATTTATCTCTTTTAAGCACTTCAATAGTGGTCTAACTACTGTTCGCTCATTCATCTGCATAGCAATTCACCTGTACATATATCATTATATTAAAGTGAAAAAATCTTGTTAAAAAGCATAAGTTCGCTTTCAGCCGAACTTGCCAGTTATTCAAAAAAATCTGATTCCATGTAGAAATACGAAATATAAGAATTTCTAATCCTTCTAAAGACCAACAATGCCTAAAGCAAATATTTTGCGTAAGGCCATGACTGCTGGACTCTACCGAGATAGTTCAAATTACCCTGGGGTCCAAATGTGTCCTTAATAGAACTTGTCATTTATTTTCCTTAAATGTATTATATTAACAAGAAGGACAAAATGGCCATTTACCGCTCAACTGAACCATCGAACTCATCCGAGCAATTACAATTGCATAGACAAGCATACTGACCAAGTTTAATTACAATTGAGACATAACCTCTAGAGTGTTACGGTTTTTTTTTACATATTTTACATATTTTTACATATATAGTTTTTTACCTAAGGTGACCGATATTCGAACTTGACATAGTAATCATAAAAACAAACCTACAGGCCGATTTCCAGGATATTTGGATAACAATAGTAGCCACTAGAGACTGATAAAGATTTACTTTTAGCTCCTGTGACTTAGTTTTTATCAGAAATGATCCATGTTCAAACTCCTCCAATCAATTACGAGACAAACATCCTGACCAAGTTTGATGACAATTGAGTAAAAAATGTGACCATTAAACAGGCTCAATCAAACCGTGCCTGCAACATTTTATAATTTTGCCTTGTTTGGCTTTCGTCATGGATTCTGTTTTTCTCTCTTTCCATATGTGGGCGGTGTGACCTAGTTTATTAATCAAGGTGACCCATATTTAATCTTGACCAAGAAATCATCAAAACGAACTTTCAGACCAATTTCCAGGATATTTGGATCAAAAAAGCCACTAAAGTGTTAACAAGATTTTTCTATTTTTAGCTTATGTGACCTAGGTTTTGACCGGAAACGACCCATATTCAAACTTGACATAGAAATAATCAAATCAACTTTCCTTATTAATTTCCAGGATATTTGGATCAAAAGAGCAGCTACTAGAGTGTTAACAAGATTTTTCTATTTTTTATCTCCTGTGACCTAGTTTTCGACCGGAGACGAATCATATTCTAAATTGACCTAGGAATCATCAAAATAGTTTAATAATCATAAGAGAATAATGTGAAATCACCTTTACGTTATGTTGCCTCCTTTTTTTTACTTTGTCTCTTGATGTCTTATCTTATATGTGCAGTATTCATAACCTCTGATCCCTTTTCAAAATTTCGTTTTGTTAAGATCCGCCCATTGTTTTTTCGTTTAGGGCACACGGTTTTGTTTACTTTGGGACCATACACCGCTTTGCATGGAATGGCACTACTGTGTCACAGTCATTTTTAGGGATTCTTATTTTCTCTTTTATTTCAACTTGCGTTCATTGAACGCCGCTTTTCCTTGTTAATCTTGTTTATCGTACTTTGGTCCGTCAGATGTAACCAAAAAGGTTAGGTAGTGTCAAACTGTAAAAGGGTTGTTTTGAAGACCATACGTTTCATAAAATAACACTGTGTCACATTGAAGGTTCCGAGATAACCGCCGTATGAACACATCGGCGGATGTTCTTAATTCAAAATTTCACCATTTTCGTGTTTAAATATTAAACTCTGCTTAAGCCGATGCTGGGGCCGAGGGGGGGGGGGGGGGGGAGGCGTGGACGGTAATTTGTACTTCCAGTACCGTCCATGAACAGGCTCAATCAAACCGAGTCTGCAACATTTTCAATTTTGCCGTGTTGGGCTTTCTTTTAGTTGTCTTCTGTTTTTCTTTTTTTTGTTAAACAATGAACACTATGACAGCGGTATGTCTTAAAATAGTTGTGTCATAACCTATCAATTAAATTTGTTTTCTTCAATTTTATCGTTCTAATGGGATTCTGTTTTTCTTTTTTACAGTAAAGTCAGCTAAATGTGAAAAACAAAATCAACAAGGAAGGGCGGCGTTCAATGAACGCAATTTACATTGACCCAAGATCTAACAAAGTTTGTAAATTACATCCCCATAAGTAATCCCTAGTAGCATTACTATTTAATATTTAAATCAAAAAGAGATAATAAGAATCCCTTAAGAAAGCTCAACACGGCATGATTTAAGAGTTGCAGGCTCGGTTTTATTGAGTCTGTTCATGGACGGTACTGTCAAGTCCAAACTACCGCCCACGCCTCTTAACACCGACTTAAGGAGAATTCAAAATAATTTGAAAGAAGGATATTTTTTTAGTTAAATATTAACGTTAACGGATGGTAGCGGTAGCCCTGTCTAAAAAGCTTGCAAGAAATGTTGGAAAAAGATATAAATCAGAATAAATATAACAACATAATAATGATAGTTTCTAGATGTTTCTAACAGCTTTTCAATAAATATATGAAACAAGTAGAGGTTTTGATGCTAAAGCATCAAGTCTCCGGATAAAAAAATGATTGTATAATAACAATTAGAAAATTTCAGTTAAATGGTTCAAGTATATAGAAAAGGGGAACAATATGTTGAGTAATGTTTATTCATAATAAAACATCATAGTTGAAGCAAACTTGCTAAGCAATATTGTCAAGAAACTTTTATCATAATAAAATAAAGAAGTATTGTTTGACAATATTGACTTATAAATTTTTGGGAGGCGTTTCGCTAGTTTCCGTAACTTATTATGATTAATGTTAAAGATTTTATTGTAAGTTCAATTATATATCAAATTATACTTTTCGATGGCCTAGTGGAAAATATAACGAAGTTGTGATCTAGAAGGCGCAAGTTCGAATCTTGGACAAATCCTTTTTGTAGTTTCTATAAATTGATTTTTATTATATCTTTTAACAATATGAAAAATCGTGTGTTTCATTTCTAGCATTTTTAGTTTAATTTTGATAAACTTTTATTGCCAGGTGCACGACTCTACATTGTGATTTGCAGGCATAACACATAATGGTCAAATGTTGCACAATATAGAAACAAATCATACAAGAAAACATAAAAATCACAATGAATTATTTGAAACTAACTAAAAGTCTAACACATTGCCATCGAGGCTTCATTATAACGCCGCCTTTCCTTGTTGATCTTGTTCATCATATTTACCATTTTGTTTTTCAATAATCATATTTAAATGAGTCCAAAGGTATGTATGCTGATTTGTTTATTTTATCTTTTAGAAAACCATCACTTAAAAAACTTAAATATTTCTGTACATAAAAAATAGTTCTCTGCTTTTGATCAGATAGACAGCAAGTCTAAGTAACAGCTATTGACAGCATGTATACACAGATTTTAGAGTTGCTATTGATTCAGTACAATGCATAAAAAGACCTTAACCTACGTCAGCTTATATATATTGAATAATAAAAGGCTAAATCACATCCTAGAACTCAAAATACCTCCCAATGGAGGTAAACAGAGATGCTAGGATACACTGAATATTTATTTCAACATTTAGATGGGACAAATTCACAAAACGGAATTATCGATAGTAAACTTTGAATTGTTTCGTGGTTATACACTTAGTAAAAAATATTGGGTTTTCTACAACCCAAAATATGGAAAAATATATCTAGTATACAGTATGGTAAAAATAAAAAGTTAGAAATAACAACTTTGGTTATCATTTTACTATTTTTTTTTACAAGTTTTTTCTTGTCAAGTCACACGCTAGAATTAAGGTTACTAATGTAATAGTAAATGCTACTACTACTAGGAAAGACAACAGCCAGAATTTGGTCAGTATTAGTAATTAGTCATATCAAAATCTCTATCACATCTTGACTTGGAAATTTGAAAGTGGTAAGGTAGCAGCTTAACTGTAAATGTTACTCATTCCTATGCAAATTGGAATACCCTCAGTAAAATTTATTTGTCGTTGAATATAGTCTTATCAATAGTTTTTACTTCCTTGAAAAATATTTAACCTCAGGCAGTAAGTAGCCTGGTGAGTTTTTTATTATTTTTTTTTAGTTTCTTTTTCTAGGAAATGTGGTATCTACAACGTTTTAAAACTTATATGCCTATAATATAATCCTTTAAAGTCCGCTGATGTTGATTGTATAAAGGCATAGAATGGCAATCATGCAAGTGAATTATGTTTGGTGAATAACTAAACACCTAAAAGGTGTGGTAAACGGAAACTACGCCGCTTCTTGTCGCCGACGGTAAATACCGAAAATGAGCGGATAAATACGTTTATTTACGATGATGTAGTGGGCGGGAAAATGGGCGGAGCTTATTTTATCTCCTATTGAAAAACGTGTAAAGCTGGATTATGCTGATCCGAATCATGATGGTTCGACAATGTAAAGCTAAGAATGTAACTTCTGTTTTGTCGGCGTATACACGAACAATGAGTATTCGAACACTTGGTATTGCTACTATCAGCAAAACAGTTAATGTTTTGTCGTTTAACAAAATGTATTTTGTTGAAATGCATGTTTACAATGTTAAATCGGCAAACTCAATCCAAGAATGCAACATTGGAGTTTACATACAAAGAAATGCAATTGTATTTTGTCCGTTAACAACCTGTTCAACTCAGATCAACAAGGCTGGATTTTTGGCAACGATTAGCCTCCTTATTGAATCACCCTTAGGATATGTGACCTGCTTTTTAAATTTGTCTTTTGAAGTCATATCTGTGAAAGCAGGCTTCATATCCTCAGATCCCCTTTCAAAATTCCATTTTATCTAGTTTCACCCATTGTTTTCACGTTAAGGGCACACGCATTTTTTTACTTGGGGACCATAGGCCGCTTTTCATGGAATGGCACTTACGCGTCACATTGAAGGTTCCATGATGGCCGCCAAACGAACAAATCTGCGGATGTTTCAAAATTCTAAATTCATGTTTTAAAGTGTTGATTTCTGCTTAAGCCTGTGCTAGGGGCGTGGGCGGTAACTTGCATTTACCATTACCGTCCATGAACAGGCTCAATCAAACAGAGTCTGTAACATTTTCAATTTTCCGTGTTGGGCTTTCTTTGAGAATTTTTATATTCTCTATTTTTAAGCAGATTTCCACATTAAAAAAAATGGTAAAATTTTGTAAAGAAAGATCGCAGATGAGTTCATACGTCAGTTATCATGGAATATTCAATGCGAATTAAATCAGTATTTAATTATTAGTGGTTTGTTTTTATGTCTGATTATACGACATCATTTAATAAGTTCTGATAATGGTCCCTGTGACTATGACCTTTTTCCTAAACTCAAACTGCCACTTAAGAAAAGTATAAGTGATTCACGCCTACCTTATCTATAATCCTTCAAAGAAACTAAACTTGTTTCTTACAACCGCTTTCCATCTGTTCGATACATCGGCTATTCCCGTTGCACGGCAACCGCGTGTGATGCATTGAATCTCCGTGACGACGGCAATTTTAAGCTCGTCTAATTATTAAACATCCCTGAGTGGCATTTTGAGTTAAGGTGTGATTTATTGCGTTGTCATGAATTAACAGAACCCCTGACTTTAAGAGCCCTGGTCGTTTTTTCCTGAAAGATGGTCTCAATTTCTTTTTCAAAAATGTTTCATAATACTTTCCGTTAATTGTATGTCCAAGAGGAACGTAGTCTGTCGCCAATAATCCGCGAGTTCATAGCTACGAAGCCATGTCTCATCTATTGTCACTATACGTTTGACATACTGTCCCCTTCATTTTCATATCTTTTTAAGTGACTATCTGCAATCACTCACTGTTTCGTTATATTGTCTCGCGTGAGGAGATGTGGCACCAATCTCGGCAAAAATCGCCGCAATCGCAAATAACGAGTCAGATACTTTCAGCTTACTATCTTCATTCTATAGGTCCCTAACTTTGTCAACATGGAACTTTATGGATTTTCTTTCTCGGTTTCTCTCTGAAGAACTATATTATATATAAACGCTGCTCATTTAGGACTACCGCGACAATGGCGCTTGAGCGAAATTCAAATAACGTTATATATATGACGTCATACGTCGCACGGAAACGTGTTTTATGACAATAAGTGGCTTAATAAGTGTTTGTGTACTCATACAAAATTTCATCATTTTAAGATTAAAGACAAAAACGTAATGGGGTCATGATCAGAACTTATCGAATGACCCTCGTATACATGTATACTATCAATGTATTTATTTTTGGCAATTCAGGCTTTCCATTATAGACAAATGCACAGTTTACTCATTATGTATACATTGAATTGATAATCTTAATATGTTTCTTCGAATGATATGAAGAAAATTACTTTATTCAGAACAAGCTTGCTTCAATAATGAATAACAGAAACCAGCGTGTTTATTAAAGATATATATTTCAGCAACGCTTCAGTAAGGATTCGAGACAAGAACGAATTTAGTCCTCTTTTAGCGACAGTTAGATACGACAGTTTGAACGTATTTGAGCTTCTTTTAGAAAAAACTAGAGACTATCATTGTGTTGAGTATCGAGATATATGTGAGAATATATTTGAGGAAGTTGAAACAGATAACAGAGACAACCCTCCTCTGACACTCCTTCAGATAGCTACAAAATACAACAGTTGTAAAGTTGCTGCAAAATTAATATCTATAGGTGCCTCAGTGTATGCTCTTGATAGAGATGGACACAATCTTGTTTATTTAGCCGCTGCGAACGGAAGTGCTCGTGTTTTAAAAGTAAGTTGAAACATTAAATTTTGGATAATATGAGCTATAAAGATACTTTCAGTTTTGATCGTCAAGATAAGAGGTGTTTTGTCGCCTTTACAGAAAAGTGGCGACATGAAGGGATCACTTTTCTGTCGTCTTTCTGTCCGTCCGTCACAAAACTTGTCCGGACTACACCTCACAAACTACAAGTGCAATGACATCCGAACTTAATAGGAATGATCAGCACCAAGTCTAGTTGTGCATATTTTATAGTTTAATGATTTTTATCAGATTTAAAACCCTTTTATGATATTTCAATTATATTATATTTGTACATTATTGATCTGTAGCTTAATTACTTTGGCATATTACACGGATTTGTATGTTGAATAATTTTTGGCCGATAAATGGCCTTGAATAAAAAAGTATTTTAGCGGGTTGCCAGCTATGAATCTTAGACGGACAACTTCTCAGAAACTTCTGGCGCAATATGATCCAAACTTTACAGGAATAATGAGTCTTGTTGTGCACATCATCAGCATTTTCTGGTTCAATGATCTTTGTCAAAGTAAAGGCCCTTTGATTATATTTATGCCCCCCCCCCCTTCGAAGAAGAGGGGGTATGTTGTTTAGCTAATGTCGGTCTGTCCGTTGCTAGACTACATGGCTTTTGCTTATTATCTTAAAAACTATTTATCACAAAGTCTTCATATTACACATACTTATTGGTCATAACTAGTAAATGACACCTATTGATTGTGGGGTGCTTAAGCAAAAGGTTGAGGTCACAAGGGCCTTAAATAAATACCAGAATGGTTTCCTCTAAAAATTTGAAAACTATCACAAAGTCTAAATATTTCAAGTGCTGATTGGTCATAACTAGTAGATGACCCTTATGTTTTTCAGGTCGCTAGGTCAAGGTCACACGAGCCTTGAATTTCGGAATGGTTTAATCTTCTTATCTTGGAAACTATCAAAAGTTTTCATATTTCACATACTGATTGGTCATAACTAGAAGATGACCCTGTTAATTTTGGAATCATTTGGCCAAGTTCACAGGTGCTTTAAATGTCAGAATGGTTTCCGCTTATTATCTTTCCAGCTATAAATAGTAGATGACCCCTTTTGATTGTGGGATCACTAGATCAAAGGTCAAAGTGTAAGGGGCCTCGAATGTTATACCCCGGTCACATATTCACGGAATACGACCACGGAAGAGTCACGGATTAATTCCGGCATTGTCCGTATCTACCTGTACTGGTCTGTATCTCTCTGTAACTGTAACCGTAATCAATCGTTGAAGTCATTGTATATCCTTAACGAACCTACAATTTTTGAACATGCACAAAAAATTGGCACAGTAAATCAACAGCAGCATATCCCTACTAGTCCTTATTACACCGTTCTGATACATACTGGTCCGTACGAAAACAGTACAAACTGTACTGATTCGTAGGCCCAAACTTCTACGGTTTGATAAGGAGAACTACGTATTTGTACGGTTACCCTACGTATATGCTACGACTTAAATACGAATTAATATGGCATTGACAAGGAAAGCCACGATCGTAAAACGTTATACTACTGAGAGGCAGCGATTAGCACGGTCTTTTACAGTATATTACGTTGCAACACGAAACCGTACGGAATGGTACGGTCCATCACTGTTAAGTACCGATAAATAAAGTGTCGATCTTCTTTTTCTTTCAAGGGTATAAATACTACCTTCTTCTTAAAAACATACATATTTGCGTTTTCATGTTTCGAACAATTATGAACATTCAATAAAAGATGTTTGCCATTAACTGGCTGCAACTGGAAATTGATATGGCTCAGTATTTTGAGGCAGTGTTCAAGCTGCTTGATGACATGCAAAGATGTAAAAATTATATTAATATCGTACTACATAATAACATTAAGGTAACATATATTACAAAACATTGGATCCGTAAATTAGAGTAAATATGTACAAAAAAACGAAGTATCTCATAAGTCGATAACAAGATTAACAAGCTTTTTACATATTCTTAACACATAAAATTTCACGTATTGTAAAATGAACAAAACAATTTTAAACCAAAAGCGAAGCAGGATTGATCAACATTTTCCATTCATGATTACTAGTACATATTTAATCAGGTAAGAGAAGACAGAGGAGATGGTGGACAAGATATTGGTTTTTACAAAGACGCCTTCCTGGCAAGTATGAGGGTCTTTTGGCCGAACCGAATGTGTTGCTGAGGGTCCGGCGTCCTACAGAAACTTCACTAGAATCGGACCTGACATGTCTCGGGTGTCGGACGCGATGAGGCCGAATCCTCTTCGCCAGTATCGTTGAACTCTGCAATTCGTTTGCTAGATGTTTGTTTTTTTAAAATGAGCATGCAAGAGGTTGTGGGCGGATATAAGAGGTTCGTATAGATCTGTGGCGATGCCTTCTTCTCCGTATCAGACCGTACTTATTCGTACTTACCCGTGCTAATACCGTAGCAGACCGAAGTGTATCAGCAGTGCTTCCGTTCTTATTTGTGTCGCTCCGTATCTTACCGTGTCGAACCGTAACAACCCGTGTCTCTCCGGGGGCTTTTATCTACATTTTGGCGGCAAATCCGTCGAACCCCATACTCATTTCGTTGTGTTGCCCTACTGAAACCGCAGCGGGCTACTGAATTTCACACTTCCGTAGTAATACGTGAACTACTAGATCATGGCTCTTCCGTTGCGTTATCCGTGAATATGTGACCGGGGCATTTGTACGGTTTTTATCATGAAAGCGAAGTTTTTAAATTTTACATAGTGATTGGTCATAACTAGGACATGGCCATTATTAATTTTGGGGCCACTTAATGACAGGTCAAGATAACAGAGGTCTGAAATGTCAGAATAGTTTCAGTATATTATCTTAAAAATAATTTATCACAAAGTCTTCATATTTCAGATATTGTTTTGTCATAACTAGTTGTGACCCCTATTGATTTTGAGGACACTAGGTCAAGACCACAGGGGCCTTGAATGCCGGAATGGTGTCGTCTTAGTATCTTGAAAATATTTATCACAAAGTCTTCATATTTCACATACTAATTGATCATAGCCTAGAAGATGGCCCTACTGATTTGGAGTCACTAGGTCAAGTTCATAGTTGCTTAAAATGTTAGAAATGTTTCCGCTCATTATCTTGAAAGCTTTTGATCACAAGAACTTCATATTTCACATACTAATTGTATTTGTCATAACTAGTAGATGACCCCTTTTAATTCATGGGTCAAGATCACAGGGGGCCTTGAATGTCGGATGGTTTCGTCTAATTATCTTGGACATATTTATCACAACGTCTTTATATTTCACATACTAATTGGTCATAACTAGTAGATGACACCTTTGATATTTGGTTCAAAGGTCAAGATCACAAAGGTCTTGAATGTTATGGTTTTCGCTCATTATCTTGAAAGTTATTTATCAAAAAAATTCAAATTTCACAAAGTGATTTGTCACAACTTGTACATGATTCCTATTGATTTTGGGTCACTTGTTGAAAGGTCAAGGTCACAGGGACCTTAAATGTCAGAATGGTTTCCGCTTATTATCTTGAAAACCATTCATCACAAATTCTACATATTTCACATATTGATCGGTCATAACAGGTAGATCACACCCACTAGTGCAAAGGTCAAGGTCACAAGGGCCTAAAATATCAGAATGGTTTCTTCTCAAAATTTGAAAGCTTGTATCACAAATTCTAAATATTTCACATACTGATTGGCCATAACTAGTAGATGACCCCTACTGATTATGGGGTCACTAGGTCAAATTTCAAGGTCACAGGGGCCTCCAATGTAAGTATGATTTCCGCTCATTATCTTGAAAGCTATTAATCATGAAGTCTTAATATTTCACATACTGATTGGTCATAACTAGAAAATGGCACTTAATGATTGTGGGGTCACTAGGTCAAAGGGCATTGTCATAGGAGCGTCCAATGTTAATATGGTTTCGCTCATTATCTTGAAAGCTATTTATCACAAAGTCTTTCAAATTTCACATAGTGATAAATCATAACTAGTACATGATCCCTATTGATTTATAGGTCACTTAATGGAAGGTCAAAATAACAGGGGCTCTAAAGGCCCAACTGGACTATAAAAGCCAGCAGATAGTGCTAGGGCAGGTTTCTTATTAATTTTATGCATGCTTCACTTCAGTAGTAAACTGAAGCACGTGGCAGAGCAGACGATATATATTTCAGGGAGGGAGATTTTCAGCAGCCGACACAACATGATAAAAAAAACAATAACTTTTACTGAACTTACTTTATCAAAAAGTATTTATATCCAACAAATTTACAATAATCTATTAATCTATGAGTTTTTTTTTAAATTTCAAAGTACTGATTTAACTTGTAGTTGAATGGTTTAAACTTCATGAAAACAGTAAAAGTAACTTCCAGGTACTATATATATTTTGTTGCAAATATCTTGTAGTCAAATATTACATTTCACAAATGTTAATCAAACTAAATGTTGCATGTGTATAAATTTTTTATGTATACATTAACAGTTTAAAAATATTTTAAATTCCTGTCAAGGACCTTTTTAGCAGGATGTTCCTAAAAGAAATGTCCCATGTAAGGCACATCCTTTGGATTTGGATATAATTGTCTGACTTGATGAATGACACATACAGCATTCCAGTGAAAAAAAGAAAAACAACTGACTTCAAAAATAATATCTGGACAAGATGGCTTGATAATGTCTTTAATTAATCTGTGAGCCATTAAACCTCTCCTGTGTAAAATCAGCTGTTTTTTGTTTACATTCTCTCTGCAGGTTAACACTGCATGCTATTTTTAGCTCAGGGTTTATAACAGACAGTTTTACATCACTGATTAGTCACACACACAAAAATACTCGCTGCCGTGGCAGCGAATATTGCCCCTTTAACGTCAGAATGGTTTCCGTCTAATATCATATTTCACATATTGTTTTGTCATAACTAGTAGTAACCCGTATTGATTTTGGGGTCATCAGGTCAAGATAACAGATACCTTGAATGTCGGAATGGATTTGTCTAATTATTTGGTAATATTTATCACAAAGTCTTTATATTTCACATACTATTTAGTATTGATTTGGTCACTTGGTCAAGTACAAAGGTGCTATAAATGTTTGAATTGTTTCCGCTTATTGTCTTAAAAGCTATTGATCACAGAGTTTTCATATTTCACGTAATGATTATTCATAACTAGAACATAACCAGTATCGATTTTGGAATCACTTGTTTAAAGGTCAAGGTCACAGGGATTTTAAATATCAGAATGGGTTCCTCTCAAAATTTGAAAGCTGTTTATCACAAGTTTTAATATTTTACAAAGCTGATTGGTTATAACTAGTAGATGACCCCATTTGATTGTGGGGTCCCTGGTCAAGGTCACAGGGGACTCAAATGTAAGTATGATTTCCACTCATTATCTTGAAAGCTATTTATCACAGTCTTCATATTTCACATAATTTTTGGTCAAATTTGTTAGATGACCCTCTGAATTGGTGTCGATAGTTTAAAGGTCAAAGTCACAGGGGCTATCTTGAAAACAGTCATATTACAGTCTTCGTATTTCACATATTTGTTTGTCATAACTAGTAGATGTCCCCTAATTATATTGGGATTACTTTGTCAAAGGTCATGGTCAAATGGGCCTTAAATGTCAGTTTCCGCCCAATATCTTAAACACTATCACAAAGTCTTCATATTTCACGTACTGAATACCCATATGTAGTCGATGAACCTTATTGACTTTGGGATCATTAGTTCAGAGGTCAAGGTAACAGCGACTTTAAATGTAAAATAGTTGACGCTCATAACCTTGAAAACTTATCATCACAAAGTCTACATATTTCACATATTGATTAGTCATAATGGAGTCACTAGTTTAAAGGTCAAGGTCATTATATTTCACAAATTGATTGGTTATAACTAGTAGGTGATTATTTTTCTTAATTCAATAACTGAACACTTCTATGTGCCAATTAATGGCAAGTTCCTATTATTATATTTATAATAACAAAATTACCAATAATATGAGTCAAGGTCTACAAATGGGGGCATATATGGACCCACTAAAGTGACATTTTCTACACTTTTTTCCGTGACTTAATTCGTTTTTACAAAATATTCATTCGTAATTACGAAATATTAATTCGTTATTACAAAATATTAATTCGTTATTACAAACTATTTATCATTGTTAACATAATAATAATTCGTTTTTACGAAATCTTATTTCGTGTTCTTGTAACCATGAACAGTCACGATACATTCATTAAGTAATAAGGACAGCAAGCAAATTCATATACTTAAGTAATTGATCTGATATATTAACTGAAGCTTGACATAGAACCTTCTAAATCTAACAATCAAAATGGGTCATTTACAAGTCTAGAGTAACACTGCAACCAAATATAACGAGTATAAGCCTAATGGCCCTCATATTATTATATTTGAGTGAACAGGGTTTTTGAATGTGAAGTCATTTTCAATCCAAAACATCCTCTTTTACTCCGTTTTCAAAACCATATTCCTAACAGCTGGCAAAAAATCAAAATGTTTCTTTAACAAACAAACGACTATAGTATTACTTTCTTTTATCATACATATTAGTAAAATTTAAAAGGGATGGTTTCAAGATTTTAACTAAAATATATTTCCTTAAAATGTATGTATAGATGTTGCGATCAGAAAAACACTAAATATAAAGATAGTAAATGTCATCGGTATGAAGTTATTGAGCCGACAAGAAAGAGGCTATTGTGCATATTGCGATTCCGTTTTAAAGCAGAATTTATTTCGTAAAAAACAAATACAAATTCATGATAACGAATTAATATTTCGTATAAACGAAATAATGTTTCGTAAAAACGAATTAATAGTTTGTAAAAACGAATATATATATATGGTGATTACGAATTAATATTTCGTTCAAACGAAATAATATTTGGAAAAAAGGTTAGATATTTCGTAATTACGAATTAATATTTTGTTTTTACGAATAAATATTCCCTAATAAGGAATAAATATTTCATAAAAACGAATTAATATTTCGTAAAAACGAATTAAGTCTCAGGGGAAAAAGTGGAAATGTCACCTTAGGGGCTCCGTAGGCATATGTGTCGTTCTACATTTCTTTTTTTTTTTAATTAAAGATTTTACTGATCACTTACACAATTTTAATGAAACTTTATAGGATTGACTTGAAGCTCTAGTACTTATGCATATTACAAAGTTTTTTTGCTTAAATAATATTTGGCCCTTGATTAAAAAGTTGTTTATAAAGTTTGCCCAGACTACTTCTCTAATACCACTTATATAATTTCAATGAAACTTACAGGAATAAGTGGTAAGTCAAGTACTTGGGCATTATACACAGGTTTTCTGCTGAAATCTTTTTTGGTCGAGTTATGGCCCTTCAAGGTTTTTTGTGTTGCCAGCTACAGAGAAGCTTGTTTGGACTATTCCTCAGAATTTAATTGTGAAATTTCATCAAAATTTTTAGGATGGTCAATATCATCTCTACTTGTTCGTCCACATTTGTTCGTTAACACTCTTATGGTCACATTTTTGCCTTAATCATTATCAAACTTTGCCAGTTTGCTCGTCTAGCTAATTGCACGAATAACTTCGAAAATGGGTCATCTCGAATAAAATACTAGGTCACCCCGCCAAATTGTGGAAATTGGTCTGAAAGTTTGTTTTGATGATTTATAGGTCAAAGACGAATATGGGTCACCTGGATGATTGATGATTTCTAGGACAAGAACGAATATGGGTTACCTGGAATCAAGAAGTTGGTCACACCGCCCAAATATGGAAAAACCTTGTTAACACTCTAGTTGTAACATTTTTTGCCTTAATTGCCATCAAACTTAGTCAGAATGCTTGCCTGGTAAATTTTTCGATTGAGTTCAAACATGGGTACTCTCGGATGAAAAGCCAGGTCACAGGAGCTAAAAATAGAAAATTCTTGTTAACATTCTAGTGGCTACTGGGTTATCGAAATATCATGGAAATTGGTCTGCAAATTTGTTTTGATGATTTCTAGGTCAAGTTCGAATATGGGTTACCTGGAGTCAAAAACTAGGTCACATTGCCAAAATATGGAAAACTCTTGTTAACGCTCTTGTGATCACATTTTTTTATCAATTTTCATCAAACTTGATTAGGATGCTTGTCTTAGTAATTGCACGGATGCGTTCGATATGTCAGGTGAGCGATCTAGAACCATTTTGTCCCTCTTGTTGTCAGAATATGGCCTCTCTCATGATTTTAGTCCCAAGCTCTTTTTAAACCAAAGGGGAGTTTAGATTTACCCTCCTTCAGTCTATCTGTGTGCCTGTCTATTCTTCCATCCATAAAACTGATCCCGTGATAGCGCAAAAAGTAGTGATATTTTATGAAACTTGCTATGTAGGTAGATGGCAGTCTGGAAAATATACACGTCTTTTTCTCGTCTCCCTATATTGGAAAATTTGGTTGTTTTGAGAACAAAATGGCTAAAAATATGGCAAATTTAACAATATTTGTGATGACCCAAAAAGTACTGAAGACATTGTTATAAAACTTAAAATGTGGATACATGGCAGTATGGGGATAATAAACATCATTTTAATATTTACTATAGGGAACATATATTAAGAGCTGTCCTACTCACGGAGCGTCAGCGACCTCTTAACAATTTCTGATTCTAGTTTTTATTTCACTCTAAGTTCCTTTATTTTTTTAAGGTATTTACTTCAAACTTCAAATATATGAGCCGCGTCATGACAAAACCAACATAATGGGTTTGCGACCAACATGGATCCAGACCAGCCTGAGCATCCGCGCAGTCTGATCAGGATCTATGCTGTTCGCTATCAGCTTCTCTACTTGTTATAGGGTTTGTAAGCTAACAGCATGGATCCTGATCAGACTGCGCGGATGCGCAGGCTGGTCTGGATCCATGCTGGTCGCAAAGCCATTATGTTGGTTTTGTCATGACGCGGCTCATATGTTTCTGATTATCGACCACATCATATGTGACAAGGGTATTTCATTTTTCATTATCTCTCATGTACAGACTCAATCAAACCGAGTCTGCAATTTTCATGTAATTTTGTTGTGATTAATGCTTTCGAAGGATATCACTTTGACCAGATTTGTTACAATACTAGCACAAAAATTATCAGAATTACTTCCATTGATCTGTTTTCACAACATTATGATTTGTTTTCATAACATAATTTCACTATTTCTTTATTTATCTACTTAAAACTTCAAACATATTCATTATCACTCAATTAATTCATGAGGTGTATTAGGTTGACTATTTCCAGAATTATGTCCCTTTTCAATTGTTTTTCTAGACATAAGTAATTTTTATTTAATCTTTTACATTCCTTAGATTTTACTTCAAACTCACATCATAATAGTATGACAAGGTTTATAAATCTAGCATCCATATTTCAGGGTAATCTCCCCTTTGAACTTTGCATTTTTCTTTCATTCTTTAATATTCTTTTTTTCTTCATTGAATTACTTTAAACTCAAAACATACAATTCATTACCAACACCTACATCATCTGTGATTAGATTTAAAAGTAACGGGTTTCTATGAGTATTTTCACTTTGAACTTAAATTTATTTGTTTCTTTTTTATTTCCTTCTTTGTAACTAAAATGGTATCTTCTTTAAACTTAAGATAATTGTTCTGTGTTACATAAACACCATGTATTACAATGTTCATAAGTTTAGCATCTTTATTTCTAGAATTATCTCCTCTTTATGAATTTCGCCTTTATTATGCTCCCGGAAAAATTTCGGGGGAGCATATAGTCGTCGGGTTGTCCGTCCGTCAGTCCGTCCGTCCATCCGTCCCGAATTCGTGTCCGGCCCATAACTTTATTATTTGAAGTCGGATTTCAAAACTATTTCACAGAAATGATCACCATATTGAGACGACGTGTCGCGCAACATTTGGCTCGCTACCTTGAAGGTCAAGGTCACAGCATGACATTGCAGCAAAATCGTGTCCGGTCCATAACTTCATTATTTGAAGTCGGATTTTAAATATATTTCACAGAAATAATCACCATATTAAGACGACGTGTCGCGCGCAACATTTGACTCGCTATCTTGAAGGTCAAGGTCACGGCATGACCTTGCAGCAAAATCGTGTCCGGCCAGTAACTTTGTTATTTGAAGTCGGATTTTAAAACTTTTTCATAGAAATGATCACCATATTGAGACGACGTGTCGCGCGCAACATTTGGCTCGCTACCTTGAAGGTCAAGGTCACAGCATGACCTTGCAGAAAAGTCGTGTCCGGTCCATAACTTCGTTATTTGAAGTCGGATTTTTAAAATATTTCACAGAAATGATTATCATATTGAGACAATGTGTCGCGCGCAAATTTGGGTCGCTTCCTTGAAGGTCAAGGTCACAGCATGACCTTGCAGCAAAATTGTGCCTGGCCAATAACTTCGTTATTTGAAGTCCGATTTTAAATATTTCACAGAAATGATCATCATATTGAGATGACGTGTCATGCACAACATTTGGGTCGCTACCTTGAAGGTCAAAGTCACAGCATGACCTTGCAGCAAATTCGTGTCCGGCCCATAACTTCGTTATTTGAAGTCAGATTTTAAAACTATTTCACAGAAATGATCATCATATTGGGATGACTTGTCGTGCGCAACATTTGGGCTGCTACCTTGAAGGTCAATGTCACAGCATGACCTTGCAGCAAAATTGTGTCCGGCACATAACTTCATTATTTGAAGTCGGATTTAACAACTATTTCACAGATATGATAACCATAATGAGACAATGTGCAGCGCGCAACATTTTGGTCGCCACCTTGAAAGTCAAGGTCACGGCATGACCTTGCAGTTAAAGCGTGCCTGGCCCATAACTTCATTACTTGAAGTCGGATTTAACAACTATTTCACAGAAATGATCACCATATTAAATCCACGTGTCGCATGCAACATTTGGGTTGCTACCTTGGAGGTCAAGGTCACAGCATGACCTTGCAGCAAAATCATGTCCGGCCCATAACTTCGTTATTTGAAGTTGGATTTTACAACTATTTCACAAAAATGATCACCATATTGAGACAATGTGTCGTACACAACATTTGGGTTATTTTTACACTTTGAACTTTGTCTGTGACATAACTCTGACACTACAAGAGGTATACGTTCCTGTCTCCAAAACCTATTCGGGGAACATCACCCGGTTCAACCGGCTCTTGTTAAATGTTGTATTTTGGTAACAACAAGGGATGTTAAATGATTAACCTTAAGAGTGTCTTTCAGTCCGTCAATCTGTTCCTAAAAATTGTTGCCGGAGATTTATCTTAAGGAACTTGGAACTTTTTTCAACAAATGTATGTACAATTGGGAAAAGTTGAACTTGAAGGTATAAATATTCATCCTGAAAAAAATCATGTTTTGATTACCTGTTGTAGAAACACAACTTCCTTACTATTGAGGGACACTTAATACAATTCTTTGATACAGACACACTAGGAACTCAAAGATTTAAGTTTTCATGTCATTCATTCATATAATGGCATTATTGAATGGCAAATAGCCCTTCAGAATTTTACTGGGGTTTTAAACGGTAGGGGACTTATGGATTGCTTGCAATACTATGAGAAATGCTTATTTTAAAAACTTATATCTAAAAGCTACTCCTCTTATACCACTTATGCAATTTAAATGAAACTTTACAGGATTAATCGGTAGCTCAAGTACTTTCGCATAAAACTCGTTTTTTTGGATGAAGGATTCCTCGGCCGAGTTATTGCCCTTGAATATAAAACGCGTTTTGCCCTTTTAATGATTTCTGTGTCTTCTGCTACATATAGCTGCAACATGCAATAGACTATTACATGCGATGCGGCACAATTGATTACTGATCGCCCTTGTTCATATTTTACAAACCATTTGGATTTGAAAATTATTAAGATGGAAATTCCATTTTGTAATATTTGTCAAAACTATTATTCATTTGATCTAGATACTGCTGAATTCAGTGGAAGACAGTACTCACTTGTTTGTGAATGGCGAAGTCCCTGAAGATACAGTTAAAATACATTTGAGTGTAGGTAGTTTTTTTTATCAATATCACTTTTTCCGTTTTAATATTCTGCATGCAAATAATGAATAGAAAGTAGAGCCTAAATTAAAATGTCTTTTGAAAGCAACAACAATATTTTATAATGTTGTACCTACCTTAAAGGTACTTAAAAGGTACTCCGGAAATCATTTTGTAAAATGAACCATGCTGTTGAATAAATAAAATATGTATAATAACAATAATAATACTTTAAAGATCATGTAAATCAAAATATTTTATGGTAATTATATCATACATATGTTGCTCAAATGTTGATTTATCAATATTGTACGTTCCAAAACGTTCCAAAAAAGCATTATTTATAAAAAAAATATTACCGAATTTACATTTCATGTAAATAAAGGGAGATGATTAGAAATTTATTTTCGATAACGTCTAAGCCAAAATTTTCAATTAGAAATTAATGCATATATGTTTATGATTACTTATTATACGTGTAAACATCTGCAGTACATATTTAACATAATCGTAGGTGTTGGGAAAGTGTTTTAGATGAATAATTATATACATATATAAAATTTCACTTAAGTGTTGTTACTTCCTTAAGGTATTAGATGTAAAAATGACATTTTTTTAAAAGGCTTTAAAACTTTAAATTATCAAACTGTACTCTATTCTAGATATAAATACAAAAAATTACAAATGTTACCATCTTGTTTGAAAGATATTGACACTTTAAGTTCAACTTTTGTATAGGTTTTAAACAACAACAACAACAACAATTATGTTTTCATTATCTGTAGAAAAGTTTCACTTATTTAATATTTCCCTTACTTGAAAAATGCTTATAATGAACTATAGTTTTTAAATAACTTCAAATAAATCAATGTTAAATGTAAAGGAAAATATTTTTTATTTGTTTATTGTGACAGGTACCTGTCATTTTACATCAAATAAGAAGAGGGTTGGGTAAGAAAAACATCAGATTTTGTCGGGGAATCAATAATAATGATCTAGAAAAGTTTTGAACATTTGTGCAAAATATAAAGAAAGTTAACCATGCTTATTTTAAATTATAGTCATTTCAATTCGTTATGCAATCAAAATTCATACATTTCAAAGTAAAAATTATACATCAAACTTTTTTTTTAATTACAAATTTTAGATATAAATTTAGGAAAAAATAATAATCTGACAAAACAAAATAAAGAAGAAAAAAGAACAAAAATTGACTTTTTTTTGCATCATCTGGGGTTTGAAACCGTGCCCTATCGAAACACTGTCTCCTCATTGAAAATAAATACTCGTCAGAAAGGACATATTGCATTACCCATTCAATATCTAACTTGCAACATACAGGATCTTTAAATATAACTTAATCACAAAGATACGTTTGCTGAAATCAATATTTGTAATTCTTTGTGTCTTCAGATACAATTAAACAAAGAAAAATGTTTTAAAAAATAGTCTCTTTCCTCCCCTTATTTAGAAATTGTCTTCTCATAAATTCTAGGTATGTATATCATTAAACCCAAATACATTTTATATTAATTAATTTTGAAAAAAATATTTTTCCGTAGCTCACCTGAGCTTGCTCAGGGTAAGCTTTTAGGATCGTTGAATGTCCGTCGTCCGTGATCATTTGTGCGTTAACAGTCACATTTTTGCCTCAATCATCATCAAATTTTGTCAGGATAAATTTTGTCTAGGTAATTGCTCGGAGGTCATCTCGGATGAAAAGATAGGTCATAGGAGCTAAAAATAGAAAAATCTTGTTCACACTCTATTAGGTACTGTTTTGATACAAATATCCTGGAAATTTGTCTGAAAATTTGTTTTGATGACATCTAAGGCAAGTTCGAATATGGGTCACTCGGATAAAAGAACTAGGTCACACAGTCCAAATATAAAAAAGCCTTTTTAACAATCTAGTAGTCACAGTTTTGACTCAATTGTCATCAAACTTGGTCAGGATGCTTGCCTAGGAAATTGTTAAGTCGATTTTGTACATGGGTCATATCGGATGAAAAACTAGATGGCAGGACCTGAAAATATATAAAAAAATGTTAACAATCTAGTGGCTGCTGTTTTGATCTAAATATCCTGGAAATTGGTCTGAAAATTTGTTTTGATGACCTCTAGGTCAAGTTTGAATATGGGTCACCTAGAATAAACTAGAAATATGTCCATAGGACACGGATGCCCCCACACGCCACTGTTCTGTCGACTCTAGGTCAAATATTTTTTGGACTACATGTGCCACAAGTTGAAAACTAAAAATCAACAAGGGCCATAATTCTGTTAAATTTGGTCGCAGCAAAAATTCCTTCCTTTACTACCATCTACACATTAAGGTTGCTCATCCCTGGAAGTTTAAGCAAAATCTGCCGTCCCGTTTAAGATGAGTTGCATTCACAAAATTTCTACATAGTATATAGTGAAAAAAATCAACAAAGGGCCATAATTCTGTAAAATTTGGTCGCAGCGAAAATTCCTTCCTTTACTGCCATCTACACATTAAGGTTGCTCATCCCTGGAAGTTTAAGCAAAATCTGCCATCCCGTTTAAGATGAGTTGCATTCACAAAATTTCTACATAGTATATAGTGAAAAAAATCAACAAAGGGCCATAATTCTGTAAAATTTGGTCGCAGCAAAAATTCCTTCCTTTACTACCATCTACACCTAAAGTTTGTTCAACCCTGTAAGTTTAAGCAAAATCTGCCATCCGGTTTAAGAGGAGTTGCGTTCACAAGATTCCTACATAGTATCTAGTGAAAAAATCAACAAAGGGCCATAATTCTGTTAAATTTGGTCGCAGCAAAAATTCCTTCCTTAACTACCATCTACACATTAAGGTTGTTAATCCCTGGAAGTTTAAGCAAAATCTGCCATCCGGTTTAAGAGGAGTTGCGTTCACAAAATTTCTACATAGTATATAATGAAAAAAATCAACAAAGGGCCATAATTCTGTTAAATTTGGGTGCAGCAAAAATTCCTTCCTTTACTACCATCTACACATTAAGGTTGTTCATCCCTGGAAGTTTAAGCAAAATCTGCCATCCCGTTTAAGAGGAGTTGCATTCACAAAATTTCTACATGGTATATAGTGAAAAAATCAACAAAGGGCCATAACTCTGTTAAATTTTGTCGCAGCGAAAAATCCTTCCTTTACTACCATCTACACATTAAGGTTGTTTATCCCTGTAAGTTTAAGCAAAATCTGCCATCCGGTTCAAGAGGAGTTGCGTTCACAAGATTTCGGGACGTACGGACGGACTGACGGACGGACGGACAAGTGCAACGCTATATGCTCCCACATTGTGGGGGCATAAAAACTAGGTCACACATCCCAAATATAGAAAAACCTTGTTAACACTCTAGTGGTCACATTTTTGACTCAATTGTTATCAAACTTGATCAGGATGCTTGTCTAGGTATTGCTCAGGCGAGTTTGAACATGGGTCATCTCGAAAGAAAAACTAGGTCATTAGAGCTAAAAAAGAAAAATCTTGTTAACACTCTAGTGGCTACCGTTCTGATCTAAATATCCTGGAAATTGGTCGGAAAATTTGGTTTGATGACAACTAGGCCAAGTTCGAATATGAGTCACCTGGGGTTAAAAACTAGGTCACACCACCCAAAAAAGGAAAAACCTTGTTAACACTCTAGTGGCCACATTTTTGACTCAATTGTCATCAAACATAGTCAAGATGGTGTCCAGGTAATTATTCGGTTGCGTTGAAAAGTGGGTCATATCGGATCAAAAACTAGGTAACATGAGATAAAAAATATTGTTAACACTCTAGTGGCTACTGTTTTGATACAAATACCCTGGTTATTGGTCTGAAACTTTGTTTTGATGACTTCTATGTCAAGTTCGAATATGGGTCCCCTGGGGTCAAAAACTAGGTCACACAGCCCAAATATGGAAAAACATTGTTAACACTCTAGTGATCACATTTTTGCCTCAATAATTATCAAACTGTGTAAGAATGCTTTGCAAGATAATTGCTCGGGTGAGTTCGTACATTGTTGCAAATGAAAAACTAGGTCACAGGCGCTAAAAATAGAAAAATCTTGTTAACACTCTAGGGGCTTCTGTTTTGATCAAAATATCCTTGAAATTGGTTTATTGAATGCTGTCCTTCCTTGTTGATCTGATCTTGTTTATCATATTCTCTAGGGATTCTATTGTTTTCTTTATTTCTGTTGTCTATTCATTGGTTTAGGAATAGTTTTCCCCAGATTTTTTCCTAGTTTGTCATCTTTTTCACCTAAAGAACATATTTCTAGTACACATCTTGCATTAAATTAACAGTTTGTCGTTTCAGTAAGTAGCAACTTGTTTCTTTGTAAATTACTTAATAAACTGGAATATTCAGAATTGGGCAGTTATGGTTTATGGCTGTTCTTGAAACTTATTGGCCATTTTTGACGCGCATACAATCACTTTGTCCCTTACTTTTGTTTTGAAGCGTAAGCTCTTTTTGTCAGAAATAATCTTTTTGTTTTTTCTGTGCTGATTTAGTTTACTGATTCAATATTTCTTTAATACTTTTTAAGCTACTAAACATATTCTGTTGTTTGATTGGTTTGTTGCTGGGTCGTGTGGGGTTGCGTTCATTGAACGCCACCTTTCCTTGTTGATCTATTTTATCATATTTTTTTTTATTTTTCTGTTTACAGTTTCAAAAAAGTATCAATAGGTAGTTTTAGTGTTCATCCAAACATGAGTTGAGTCCTAAACAGAGACGGACAATTTTTCTCTAGATATTCATATTTCGGATTTATGAAGTATAGCACTTTACTATGTGTTTTTAGCTTTCACTGCTAGATATACTTCTGTTTAAGGAATAAAACATACACAATATATGTATTACACAAGGATGGCTTATATAATTAAGATGAAACACCACGTTACGCTACGGAAGTAACGTAAAAGCATGGACCTGGTTTTGTTACATCAAAGACAAATCATATACTTATATTTTAATCAAACATTTAATATAACAATTTGTAACAAATTTCCAATTCAATTATAACAGAACATATATCAACAACCAGTATCTCAAAGAAAATCAAATATAATGGCTCAAACATTAAGAGAGGCTATGTATGTCATCAAATATGTTACAGGATAGACATAGTTCGTGATACATGACAGACATTAAAAAATCCAGTATCTGATCAATTTGAAACCTTACATTTCAATGTAAATCGTAAATGAGGTTGCATAGTTTTTCATCAATGTTTAAGGCAATACAATAGTATTAAAGTATTTGTTTTAAACTTAATAAGAATTATGTTACATCATGGATATAACTTGATCTTTAAAAGTTCGTTTCATTTTCATAAGACTGGCAATGGCATAATTATATTATAAGAACTACATAATCCCTAAAGAAATAAAACACATTGTAATAATAAGAAATAATTGCAAAGGAACACTTCTAAATATGAAAAAAATTGAGAAGAACCTCTCTCAATAAAATGTAGATAAGAAAAATGTTTAAAAGATCAAAATCAGTCAAAAGATAAAAATATTGTATCTAGTAGTCTAATCGAATGAGCTGATTAGTTAACGACTAAGAAATCACATTCACAAAATCTGCTATTTAAACATAATGTTAAAAATCGTTTCTACAAATACAAAGCTTGAATGGAAAAACAAATTGAGAATATTTTTCTCAATGAATTATTTTCTCGAAGTAATAACGAACCTAACACAAAACTAACAATCAATCTGTAACTTTTTACTTGTTTGCGCTCAGAACTTTAAATTGAAAGATAAAATGTACACATTCTACTATTAGATATTCATGATATTGGTATCTCTTTTATTCAAAGATAGAAGCAATTCGTTCAACCTTTCGTTGACCTATTCAATTTCGTTTGTGTTATTTATAGTCAATGTTTTTGTTCTGTAGATTCTCCTTGTTCTTAACTCATATTTATATCACTAACATTCGTTACAGTTGCTTGATTAGAATATTCACGGTCCTCTGATTCTTTTGATATTTCACTATCTTGCTCTTGCATTACACTCATTTCGTTTGTGTTATTTATAGTCAATGTTTTTGCTCTATAGATTCTCTTTGTTCTTCACTCATATTTATATAACTAACATTTGTTACAACTTTTTTATTAGTGTTTTCACGGTCCACTGATTATTTTGATAACTTTTGCTCTTGTTTTTGCTCTTCGGCTTGTTCGTTTGTATCATAAATGGTCAGAGTTTCTTGTTCTTTGGATAATTTTTCCTCCGTGTCTTTAGACATTTCTTTCTCTTCTTCTTCATTAAGTTCAATATCGACAAACGAAATTTCATACAGCCCATTATTATTCCTATGGACGTAAACTGTTACATTATCGTCTGAATCTAATTCTTGCTGAGTCGTCTTCAAGTGGTGTTCTGGAATACATTTGCTCTCTACAGCAGCATGGCTAGGTTCAAAATCCATGTTTTCATTATTGTCTTCCTCTGGTAAAATATTTAACTGCTCTGAAGAAGACGGAGGTGTGACAAGAGTTTTCTGGACTTTTTAGCCTTTTCCTGTCTTTTCCTCAACGCTTTCTTTTCGTTTCGCCATTGTTTTCTGGCATGTCTGCGTTCCCTATCTGTCATATCTTTCACCAACTGTCTTTTACCACATAGTTTGTCCTTTTTTATATTTCTCTTTCAGTTTGTCAGGTATGCTTGCCTGCTCCTTGGGCTAGCGACTCTGTTTAAACGAAACTAACGTTGTCGTTCCGCATAGGACACCTTCCCCATTTTCTGAAAGAATTTTAAAGATTTCATAAAATTCAAACTTTTCTCGGTAAAGGTCTATTTCACAACAGTTAAACATTGTTTATATATCGCTCGATAATGATATATTAATGTTTAAACTTTTCTGATGAAAGTACATAAGTCATGATATTTATTCATCACATAACCTGTCTAACTTAGTACGAAGTCAATAAAAGGTTTTTCAAATAGTTTTAAATACTGTTGATTTTTCAAATATTGAGGTCCGTGTTGTAACAAATTCGTTATGTACCTATGTTATTCGGTACTATTACTACGACCTTTAACTATCTACAGTGGGATAGAAGCAATGACTTAGACCGAAGTTTGATTCAGTACACATCATACACTTTCGAATAAATGAAATATGTCTATCCTGTCATAAATGTTGTCCATGATGTAATAAAAATTGATTTGTACACATTTGATTATTTTAAAATGCTTTTATTTCCGAATCTGTATGTTATATAAAACGAATTCGATTCATTGCTCAAAACATACACGTACAATGATATATACAAAAGAAAACAAGATATGAATGTAAATGTCACAGCAGAGACATAATAACCTACAGCTTTCTTGAAAATTAATGTATGTGCTGTAACAATGATTTTGGTCGTGTAAATTATAAAACGAGAAATATAAAAACGAAATGTTTACATCAAACATTCTTTATACTATCTTCTTTCTTAAAGAATTTAATTTTTTATTCAGTTTATACAAGAGATACATGATATTTTACCCTTAAGTGAGAAAAAATGAAACTTACGAAAGGATTTTGCACTTAAGATTTTCTTAAGATTTTTTGTGAAAAGGAGATTTATCGTAAGATTTCTCTTACGAGAAAAAATTGTTGTAAGATTTGTTGTGAAAATGTCTGCTGGCATTTTCTTGAAATGCGAGTGTAGTACCTATTTACTTCACCATATGTCTCTTCTATAACACATGCTGCATTTCTGGTGTCCATCGTGAAATGGAATAAGTCATGTTTGTCCATTTTAACATCTAAGCAATACAAAAATAAATAAAAGTCCTGTCTTTTTCACTATAATCTATTTTGACAGGGAAGAAACATCAAAATCAACCTATCTATTGACTTGAGTTTTTCATGATACAGTTGAGTAAAATTGTCTATGCTGTAATATATTTCGTCTGTGCTGTAACAAACCATGGACAAGTTACAGCACAGAATATATTTGACTTTAAAACAAATTTATAATTACTTGCCCTTTAAAATGGCGAAAAGCGTGTATTTCAAACAACAAAATCGTTGCTACGATCTATCTTGTTGCAACAAGTCTTGATCATTTGAAATTTACTGTAAATGAGCAGCATTACATTATAGACGCACATAAAATATATGGAGTCACTTACCTTCATTTAAATCCAGCTTTTTAGATTTTTTAACAAATGGAGATTAGAAATGTCGTGGACACAGTCACATTGCTTACGTAAAATGACTCTTCAAAATAGAGGTACTTGTCATTTGAAAAATTGAAGGGGTCAGTTTGTGTTTTTTAGTTTGTTACACCACGGACTTTACTGCAAAATATTTTGGTACACATTTTGTGCGTATTAAAGTAAGAAAGATTAATATAATGCATATGTCTCAAAATCAATATATCGGCGAGATATCAAGTTGTTATTGATGATATAATTTATTGTCATAACAATCTTTGATAGTTTTTCTAGCCTTTCCTTGATGATCTTGTTTATCATATTTTTTGAAATTCCACTAAGTTAAACCTTCCAGTTTGAGACACGTTACATAATTCAAAAAACGGGGCCTTTGAGTCACCATGAAAACAATTCTAAGCATGTTACGTAACTTATCTATGTCTTAAATTGACAGGAAACATAGATGCTTTTCATATATATATATATTTGGCATTTTATCAATTTAAAGTCAAAATAAAAGATATTGATCCTGGACATTAAAATTGGCATATTTTGTCTCATAAATATATGTATCATCGTAGCACACCTTGTATTATTTTGAAATTTGTTAAATTCTTCTTCTTTATACTATCTTCTTTCTTAAAGATTTTGATTTATGAACTTTTGATAAATGGAATTAGTTACTAGATTTACCAGTAATTGCCTACTTCAATGCCAAAAACTGACATTTGAATGATAGATAGTTATTTTAAGATTTTGTTAAACTTCTAATTGCTTAGGCTATTCCTTTATCCTCACGACGGTAAAATTTCATTAAGTTATTTTTGCAAAGTCCTACACGAAATGTCTGTTATTTCCCCTGAAAGCTGAAAATGATCAGAGCAGATCTGCATTGTCAAGACTAGTCAGTTTTTTACCTTTTCTTTATCAAGATCATACTGTACTCCGAATTCACTTACTAATGGCCGAGACAAAACCTTCTTTTGAAGAAAATCGCATTTATCTGCAGAAAGATTTAATTTACATTCCTGTAGTTTTGTAAGAACTATATCCAGTCTTTCCGAATGTTCCTAAAGACAATTTGAAAATATGATCCATGTAATGTCATCTAGGTAATAGTTATAGTATATGAAACGAGTTAGTTACGAGGATATAACACTGGCTTGGGCAACATTAATTAGGCCGAGACGATTTCTTTTGCAGAAACATCCCGAGATGTCGCTCAAGCCAGTGTTATACCCCCGTAACTAACGAGTTTCATCTTTATATTTTATCGCAATTTCAAAAAATTGTTTTGTAATAGAAATCAGCGAAAAAAAGAAACCCAAGATAAAATGAACAAATACCATCTAATGCTGTCGTAAGCTAACTTACAGCTTTTTATAATAAAGCAGTTGTTTGAAGGTGTTTTCGCTGCCCCCACCCCCCCCCCACTCAAAAGATAGTTATGCAACCATTGAAAATTTAAAAACACAAATGTTTGAGACGGATTGTAAACTGATACCTTGTGGAGAAAGTAATATTGATTCAAGATTTAAGAGCTTTTCAAGTGAAAATTATCTTTGTTTGTATTATTCGGAATGTTCTTTACCAATGCCCCATTGGAGCCTCTGTGAAAAACAACTCGACCGATATATAGAGCACGTACAAAAAAACTCAACTGCTATATAGCAGTCGAGAGTTTTTTCCTATATGAATCAATGAAAAAACTGTACTGCTATATATCAATACAGTTTTGAAATGCTCATTGAAGTGTACTGAGTATAATGGGTTAGTAAGAACAAAGAAAAAGTTTCAAACCATGCGATAAGTATATAAAACAGATTTTTATATTATAGTGTCTTACGCATTCCTCTAAGTCTCTAATAAGTTGCCGGTGCGTTGCAAAGACCAATTGGTTTTGTTTTTATGAACGAATTCGAGGTTTCCGACTGTAGAAGCTGTTCGCTCTTTCTCTATTCCTCCGATAGGTCCTTAATGATGACCGCGTATGCATATTTGGTAATTAACGTCATTATCTTGAAGATCCCTTTAAGGCATCACTTCATTCTTTTTTTCCCGCTTTTTTTATCCGTATTGTTTTAAACTTTACATTTTGGATATATATATATATAAATATATATATATATATATTTATTTATATACTTTATATAAATGTACTTTTTATATATTAACTGACTGCTCAATAAATAAGATACATCATTATATACCTTGTAAGTAATACAAGTACCCTCTCCTATTAAATATATCTTTCTAAACCAATAACCTCTCTACCATCCGTTGTATGTGACTTTTGTGATCCAAAATTAGGGTTATATTCATGCAAGATGTTAAGAATAGAAGAAATGGTATTATAGATCATTTATTAAAAATTCCTACACAAAATCCAAAACAGATCAAGGATCAGTCAAAGACTAACAAAACTCATAATACACAGAATAGTATTTAAACAATTTAACCTAGTGAAAGTCGACCAAGTAAAAACCAAAAAGACAAAATAAAATGCCTTAGTCCGATTTCCTCCAAACTCTTTAAATTTAATAGTAATTATCAAAGAGCAAAAAGAAAACTGATATATAAAATTTAGAAACTACACACCAAGCCTTGTAATGTGATCACCATATTACAAATACTCTCAACTCATCGGATTGGATGACATGTACATCTGTCATGTTGATAAATAGTTAAACATGTACTTATCTTTAAATGTCTAGTATTAAAGGCCAATGATGACCTGCAAACATCATAGGCACAGTGTGTCGAAAAATATAAATATTTTAAAAATGATTAAATGATAAAATATGAGCACTGCTACAAAATATAATTTCATTACCAAATTTATATTCACATTGAAAGAGTCAAATTTAAAGACAGCCTATCGCTGTGAAGTATATAAGTAACATACAAGCAAATTACAATGATGTTGTGTTCTGTTTTCAAAAGTAAGTCAGATATTTGAAAAAGAAAACGGGTAACAATAATCATCAAGGCAATGTAACTTTTATTATACCCCCGCACAACAAAGTTGTAACGGGGGTATACTGGAATCAGCTTGTCCGTCCCTAAGAGAAGTCAATATATCTTCAAATCTAAATTTTAATTTATCTTATTGATGTAGGACAAATATTTCAAAAACATTGGAAAAAAATCTATAAACTACTGCATTCTCCCTATGTGCAACATTATCAACTAAAAAGCACGATTTCTGACAAGCACGTGTCGGGGGTATAGGCACTTTTTTCACAATTTCTAGTTTTGTTTGTATTGACTTTAATGGGAATCCTATATACAACCAGTTGGTAGCGGGAGGAAGAATTGTACGCTCGGTAAGTTTTTTTTATCACAAAATAAATTGCTGCACAATGTAATAATGAAAGTTATGTCTATAAAACTGACATGAAAACGAAAATAAAACTGTGTAGTTTCAAAATAAGTATTCAGTAATTTATTCTTGAAAAAATTATCGAATCACATTTAAGCATTTCTTCAAAACAGCGTTATCAATCGTAACTTTTCGACCCTTTCCATCAGTCTTTGGATAAGGACCTCGAACACAAAAGTAGGAATACAAAGAACGAATGCGGTATTTCGATTTTACCTACGCTAAAAAACTAAAGACGTAAACAAATAGTAACTTGATGCTGAGTGATGTTGACAAGTTTTTCCAATATATCAAGTAAACGTGTACCTAAAATAAGCAAATTCAAAGATATAACAGTAAATAATACATTATTTCAATACTTAAAATTATGGTTGTAGAAACCTCAAGTACAAAATGCCAACCTGTTGACATTAAGTCGGATTTGTTTTTAATTTTTTATCAGTGGGCATATTTAAATTAACTAGAACTCCGCGAGTCGAATGTGTCGCTTTGTGAACAATATAGTTTAAGAGAAATGGCCAGGACAAAAATGAAATTTTAAAATCAACAAAGGGCAATAACTAAAAAATAAGAAATGCAGATCAGCAGTTTCTGTGCACTGCACTTCTTATCAATAAGATCTATCATCCTATTGAGTTTCAAGTCGAAAGCTTTTATAATTTATGAGAAATGGCCTGGACAAAAATAAAGTATGAAACTAAACAAAGGGCAATAACTCAAAAAAAAAAAAAGAAATGGAGAGTACCAGTTCTTGTGCACTGCACTTCTTCTTAATGAGATCTATCATCCTATGAAGTTTCAAGTCCATAGCTTTTATACTTTAGGAGAAATGGCCTGGACAAAAATAAAGTATGAAAATTAACAAAGGGCAATAACTCAAAAAATAAGAAATGCAGAGTACCAGTTCTTGTGCATTGCACTTCTCCTTATTGAGATCTATCATCCTTTGAAGTTTCAAGTCCATAGATTTTATACTTAAGGAGAAATGGCCCGGACAAAAATAAAGTATGAAAATAAACAAAGGGCAATAACTCAAAAAATAAGAAGTGCAGAGTACCGGTTCTTGTGCACTGCACTTCGGGTCATTATGAGAAGCATGCATACCAAGTTTGAAGTCAATCCGACTTATGCTCCGGACAAGCTTTAGGGGACGCCGACGCCGACAACGACGACGACACCGCCGACAAAAGTAACCCCTATATGTAAGGCGACACAAAAATGGTTGTCAGACATATTTTCAATCATAATTGTACCGAAATAGTTTTGATGTCAAATATATACATACATATCATTTTCAAAGATCACACACTCTGTTTTTGTTTACATATGAAGCCACGAAGAAGAACTACTTTCACTCCGTATTGTTTCCGAGGTTGTTATAAATAATATTCGAGGACGTTCCGATTGAGCTATTCATAACACGTCAGTGACGTTCTTGTTTATGTTAGAAAATAAAAGATCGTAAACGAAGCATCTGCTAAATACTCAGATATAGAGAGCAAACCAGTAGATAAAAAGCATCGAGGGGTTTTATTTTTGTTTATGTATTTAATTTCCACCTTGATTATTTCCATTTGACAATTATATCACACGATTTATAAAAAAATACCGCAAACCCACAAATTTTGATTTTAGGAAAATCAGAAAGCTGCTTTCAAGAACCCGGTTTTAAACATATATTTTTTCTAGTAATAATTATCGTTTAACGGGTGTGATGAACAGTGGCTTCTACATCTGTCTTATGAGAAGCATAACAAAGTGGTACAAACTTATCTCATTGATACAAATTTAACTTCTATGCGTATTTAATAACTGTAAATAAATATGTTGTTTTATTAGACCTGTGTTACTGAAATGCATATTTCTGGCTTTCACATTTTTTTCTGTAATAAGTCAGTATAATACAAGCCTTATTCTGATGCATCACTCGAAGTGAATGTGATGATTTAAATATTCTTAGTGATTTTTACCTTAAATACTAACATTTTAACATTTATGTTTAAAGACTACAGGTGAAGGTTCCAACGGTTCGAAGCATAAAAAGAGCCCGATTCATGTAGCTGCACAAAAAGGGCACTTGGAGTGTTTAGAAGTACGTATTCCTTTTCCATTTACAACATTTACAAAATTAAAAGACTTATGTACAGACTCAATCAAACAGAGTCTGCAATTCTGATGTTATTTTGTTGTGATTAATGATTCCGAGGGATCACTTTGTTTCCATAATTTTGTACTTCACAACAGCAGGTGTCAAGTGCCGTGTGGCAGCCGTAAAAAGTTGCCCCGTACTTCACTTCAGTGTTGTTATATTTTCTGGTCCTTCGGGATCATTGATGCCAACACTATAAAGTGTTGAGCATTGAGTACCGCTCAAGCCGGTGCTAGGGGGCGTGAGGGATGTTGCACTTATACATTATCCCTCATGTACAGACTCAATCAAACCGAGTCTGCAATTCTGATGTTATTTTGTTGTGATTAATGCTTCCAAGGGATAACTTTGTTTCCAGAATTTTATGTCCCTTTCACCTTTACACAAATAATATGAAACATTCAGGCTCAATCAAACCGAGCCTGCAACATTTTCAATTTTGCCGTGTTGGGCTTTCTTTAGGGATTCTGTATTTATCTATTTCCGTTCATTATCTCCTCTAGGGTATTACACATTCAACTCAAATTTGACATATGTATATGTTAAAGAAATGCGCAGGTCAAGTTCGAATATTGGCATGGTTCGATGATTTTTGGCAGAGTTATGCCCCTTTAACTTTGAAAAAAAGGAAATTTTCAGTTCCCATTCATTCTTCCAATAGTTGTACATATTTAACTCAAATTAAAGATATGGATTTAAGGGGCCTCCGTGGCCGAGTGGTTAAGGTCGCTGACTTGAGATCACAGGTCCCTCACCGCTGTAGGTTCGATCCTCACTCGGGTCGAAATCTTTCATGTGAGGAAAATATGATAAATAAGATCAACAAGGAAGGCGGCGTTCAATGAACGCAACCCCCATAAAGCCATCCAGCTGGCTTACGGAAGGTCGGTGGTTCTACCCAGGTGCCCGCTCGTGCCTGAAATAATGTCCGGAGGGGCACCTGGGGTCTTCCTCCACCAATAAAGCTGGAAAAAAATCGGCGAAAAAATCTCGGCGGGACGCTCTAGGATGGCCCGACTTGAGTGTACGGTCGCCCATATGGGCTTTCCGGCGGCGACCTTAAATAAACGCATTAAAAAAAAAAAAAAAAAAAAAAGATATGGATTTGTCATAAGAATGCATTGGGCAATTTCGAATTTGGTCATGGTTTGGTGTCCCCCTCCATGTCCAGCCTTCATAGACTTATGGTTTATATTTATTTCCACCTTATTTTATTTTTATACCCCAACTTTTCTTTATGTTTGGGGTCCGCCTGGGCTCCTTGCCGTTGGTTCTTGTTGCTGGGTCATATGGGGGTTGCGTTCATTGAACGCCGCCTTTCCTTATGCTCACAACCGTTTTGTTTGTGCCGTGTGGCGGCTGTAAAAAGTCTCCCCGTACATGCAATCAATGTTGTTATATTTTCATCCTCAAAGGATTGTTCGGCGTTCAGTGTCGGTGTCCCCCTCCATGTCCAGCCTTCATAGACTTATGGTTTATATTTATTTCCACCTTATTTTATTTTTATACCCCAACTTTTCTTTATGTTTGGGGTCCGCCTGGGCTCCTTGCCGTTGGTTCTTGTTGCTGGGTCATATGGGGGTTGCGTTCATTGAACGCCGCCTTTCCTTGTTGATCTTGTTTTTCATATTTGATGATAGCTGACAGAGTTATCCATCTTGAACTTTGAAAAAAAAAGAACTTTTAGGTTTCCGTTCATTCCCCAATGGTTGTACACAATCAACTCAAATTTGACATATAGATGCATCTTAGGAATAAGCAGTTCAAGTTTGAATTTGGTCGTGATTCAATGATTTTGGACAAAGTTATCTTTCTTGAATGTTTGAAAAAATTTGAATTTTCAGATTCAGGACTCATTCTTTTGTGGAAATGTATGTAGCCATTTTTTGGCTACAAATATGCAATATGCAATTTACAAAAGGTTAACACTAAATATTTTCATTGCCTTGAACTTTGTATAAAAATGGTTTGTGTTAACATTTAGGGCTTTTAACTTAAAATGAAATAAAAATGATTTGTGATTTATTATTTATTCCCCCCCCCCCCCAATTATTTATGATTTTAGTGTTTAGCCTGCCCATGCCCTTGTGCCGTCCTGTTTTTGTTTTGGGGTCCTCCTGGGCTCCTTGCAACTGGCTCTTGTTCCTGGGTCGGGTGGGGGTTGCGTTCATTGAACGCCGCCTTTCCTTGTTGATCTTGTTTATCATATTTTGTGCAAACGAATTTGGAACAAAATATTATAACATCTGAAATTTTGGCTGCATGCGGAGGCATCCGTGGCGTGACGACACATTTCTAGTTTCTTTTGACTTAGTTACCACGACAATTGCTAGAAATTCACTTGGCGGGGATTCATTTTATTAATACTGTCTCGTCATGTAGAAGCATAATTAATTTAAAATTATTTACACGTTGTGTGATGTTCTTTCTTATTTAATTGTCTTAACGGTAAGTTTTTTCTTTATTTTCGTTTCATCCCCCCTCATATCCAATTTATTGTCATCCCAAAACTCCCACGCACCTTTCCTGTCCACTCATTAGCCTTTAATTCCCGAATCGGTCTTTTTACTTCTTATTATTTCACTTACATATTTTTTTACTTTTGCCATTTACAAGGGGCACTTTTTATGAGCAGCAGCGCGTTTTTAGCTCACCTGTCGCAAAGTGACAAGGTGAGCTTTTGTGACACCGTGTTGTCTTTTTTCCGTCATTCGCCAGTCCGTCCGTTCGTGAGATAACATTTTCATTCAAATAACTTATCCTCCAATACCGCTTGGCCAAATTTAATGAAACGTATTAGGCATTTCCTTGCATGAAACTCTACTTAATTTCATTAAAGAATTAAATTCCTTGAAGAACTCTGGTTGCCATGGCAACCAAGAGTTTTTTTTTAAACAAAATCTAAAAAAAATCTACTTGTCAAAATCCAGAAGGTGTAGAGCTTTGATCTTGATGAACACATCTGCGGATGTTTCTAAATTCAAAATTTTACTATTTCATGTTTAAATGTTGAATTCTGCACAAGCCGGTGCTAGGGGCGTGGACGGTAACTTGCACTTTCCAGTACCGTCCATGAACAGGCTCGATCAAACCGAGCCTGCAACATTTTCAAATTTGTCGTGTTGGGCTTTCTTTAGGGATTCTGTATTTATCTATTTTTTGATATTTGGTATGTAACATTATCTAGAATAGATAAATACAGAATCCCCAAAGAAAGCCCAACACGGCAAGGGATGTTGCACTTATTCATTATCCCTCATGTACAGACTCAATCAAACCGAGTCTGCAATTCTTATGTTATTTTGTTGTGATTAATGCTTCCGAGGGATCACTTTGTTTCCAGAATTTTTTACTAAGATTGTTCAACTAATGACCATATTGTCAAAAAGGGCCTCGCAAGGGGGCTCATCAATTTTATATAAAGTAATATAGGGAAATATTAAAAGATTTTCTTGTCAAAATCCACAGGGCCTAGAGCTTTGATATTTGGTATGTGACATGATCTACTAATGTTCTACAAAGATTCAAATTATGATCCTAGGGTCGAAAGAGACCCGGCCATGGGGATTCTCGATTTTTTAAAAAAAATCCTTTACAATCTTCTTGTCAAAAACATCAACAACTTTGATATTTGGTATGTATCATGATCCTCAACGATTGTTCAAACTATGCCCCTAGGATTAAAAAGGGGCCCTGTCAGAGGCCTTATCTATTTAAAAGAAAAAATATTCAAAACCACAAAGCCAAAAAACTTGATATTTGGTATGTAACATCATCTTGTGGTTCTCGACAAAGAGTGTTCAAATTATGACCCTAGAGTGAAAAGGGTCCCTGACAGGGGACTCCACAGTTTTATATATAGGTATATAGTAACATTGACATACACCTGGCAATTGTACGTTATGGAAGCGCATTTTCTCCATAAACTAAATCTATATACGTTTACATTTCTGGAATTGCATAACACTTGAGCGGTACTCAATTCTCAACGACATCAATGATCCCGAAGGACCAGAAAAATTTAACAACACTGAAGTGAAGTCAGTGTTCCCACTAGAATTTAAATTTGAGGGTACATGTACCCCCTAGGTCATAATTTTGGGGGTACACAGAATATTAAGGGGGTACAAACTATAATTTAGACAAGCAAGTCAGTTAAACACAGACAGTTTTAAGTGTTTTTTTTCATATATCTCGCATGTTAAACAAAACATTTTCCCGTTGTCTTTGTCAAATCTAAGCCACGAAAATTGGGACAACCAGGAGTTCTGAAATCGTTTGCAATGTTTCTTTTTGGGGGGTTCAACACTATTTTCACTAGGGCCTGGTTCTTGATTTGCGCTAGAGGATTGAGTAAAGGTCGGCGATTTTTCGCTGGAATCGCTTTTATGGAACCATTCATTTAAATTGCGTTGCATTTTTTAATAACTTTTCCAGCGATTATTTAATATTTCAGACGGCTTATTTGTATTGCCCGGATGTAGACTTGTTACTGCGTTTAATATAGAGCGTCGCTAAGCGTCGTTAATAATTATGAACCAGTCCATGAGCTAAAAATACCACAGCTGGGAAATCCGAGTTATGACCTCAGATTAAATTACGGTCGTATCGATTTTTACGGTCTTGTAAACAATTTCAGAGATTTATGAGTAGAATATTGATTTGTGATTCGAATTTGCGGATAATGTTTTGGCAGTTCAACTTCAATTTTTATACGTGCATGCACGCACCTAGTTGTAATTTCATGCGTGATTTTTGTAAATTATACGTGATTCACGTACATTTGTGCGTGAATGGGAACACTGGAAGTACGGGGCAACTTTTTACAGCTGCCACATGGCACTTGACATCTGCTGTTGTGAAGTATTTATAAAAATCTGGAAACAAAGTGATCCCTCGGAAGCATTAATCACAACAAAATTACATAAGAATTGCAAACTCGGTTTGATTGAGTCTGTACATGAGAGATAATGAATAAGTGTAACATCCCTCGCACCTCTAGCACCGGCTTGAGCGGTACTCAATTCTCAACACTTAATAGTGCTGGCATCAATGATCCCGAAGGACCAGAAAAATATAACAACACTGAAGTGAAGTACGGGGAAACTTTTTACAGCTGCCACACGGCACTTGACACCTGCTGTTGTGAAGTATAAATATCTGGAAACAAAGTGATCCCTCGGAAGCATTAATCACAACAAAATTACATGAGGGACAATGAATAAGTGCAACATCCCTCACGCCCCCTAGCACCGGCTTGAGCGGTTCTCAATTCTCAACACGTAATAGTGCTGGCATCAATGATCCTGAAGGACCAGAAAAATATAGCAACACTGAAGTGAAGTACGGGGCAACTTTTTACAGCTGCCACACGGCACTTGACACCTGCTGTTGTGAAGTATAAATATCTGGAAACAAAGTGATTTTTCGGAAGCATTAAACACAACAAAATTCCATAATAATTGCAGACTTGGTTTGATTGAGTCTGTACATGAGGGATAATGAATAAGTGCAACATCCCTCACCGCCCCTAGCACCGGCTTGAGCGGTACTCAATTGTCAACACGTAATAGTGCTGGCATCAATGACCCCGAAGGTGGTACTTGTTGAAAGTGTTCTTGCAGGTATGTCGACTTTTGTATTGAAACAACTGAGTTCTTTCCGCTACAATATTGGGAAAAACATGTAAGGATAAAGTCAGACGAAAATGCAACACTATTGCACGATTTATGTGTGATTCGGGTCGCAATGTCAACACATCAAAATGATTTACATATTATTCAGTTTAAAGGAATGTGACTTTTTTGTCATTTGAAGTTCCAATCAAAATTTAATCCTTTTTGTTGTTCAGGGATTTTCCATTTTCTTGATGCTTATAATCATAACAGAAGGTGATATGTGTTATCCAATTCTCTGATATTTTTTGTCCCTCGGAATCATGATTCTAATCCAATAGTGTTAAAGATCGCAAACTCTTTACCTTGTACAACAACACACGGTAGATATTTTATACGTTTCAAACCGAGTCTAGAATTTTCAATTTTGTTTGCGTTGCTTTTGATGGATAATCCCCTTTCAGGCTTCTTCACTCATTACAGGAAATGTAAAGTGCTGTGAAGCAGATTTCGATCTGTCTCGGGGTTGTTATATTTTTCATTTCGGATCATCGAACTTTATTTTGTAAAAATTAAAAATCATGGAAAGTATGTTTTTACCAGCGATGAACACCAAACGAGAAGTAGAGGAAATGAACAAGGTCACGGGAGATTATTAGTTAGAATGCATTTTAATGAGATAAACAAGAGAAAACGGAAAGCAGCATTAAAACGATGGAAGAGAGATAGGTCATCAGCAGTATCCAGAATCAGAATTCTTGAACAAGAGAGAGACAAACTAAGAACTAAGTTGAAAAGTACACAAAGAGCATTACAGAGTGTAAAAAAAAGCTCAGAGCAAAGTAAAAATGAAAGAAGAGAAAGTGATTTAACACCCAGCAAGCAAACAGAGCGTGACATGGAGGCAGCAAACCTCACCATGGAGCAAAAGGAGAAACTCAGGCGTCCTATTTTAATCAGTAATGTGATTGTCAGTGAAATCAAGTACACACCAAGAGACAAACGGGCAGCAATTCATAACATTATAGCCGGGAAAATAGCTAAGAAGTACAAGACTATTAAATTCTTGTCACAGATAACAGGACAGGTATCTATCAACACTATAAAGTGTTGAGAATTGAGTACCGCTCAAGCCGGTGCTAGGGGGCGTGAGGGATGTTGCACTTATTCATTATCCCTCATGTACAGACTCAATCAAACCGAGTCTGCAATTCTTATGTTATTTTGTTGTGATTAATGCTTCCGAGGGATCACTTTGTTTCCAGAATTAATCACCCTTAGGATATGTTGCCTGCTTTTTAAATTTGTCTTTTGACGTCATATCTGTGATATGCAGGCTTCATAACCTCAGATCCCCTTTCAAAATTCCATTTTATTTAGTTCCGCCCATTGTTTTCTCGTTTAGGGCACAAGCATTCTTTTACTTGGGGACCATACGCCGCTTTTCATGGAATGGCACAACTGTGTCACATTGAAGGTTCCATGGTGATCGCCGTATGAACACATCTGCGGATGTTTCTAAATTCAAAATTTCACCATTTTCGTGTTAAATGTTGAATTCTGCTTAAGCCGGTGCTAGGGGGCGTGGACGGTAACTTGCACTTTCCAATACCGTCCATGAACAGGCTCAATCAAACCGAGCCTGCAACATTTTCAATTGTGTTGTGTTGGACTTTCTTTAGGGATTCTGTTTTTCTCTATTTTATTGTCACATCCGTGTTATTTGTGCCGTGTGGCGGCTGTAAAAAGTCTCCCCGTACATATAATCAATGATGTTATATTTTCGATCCTTAAAGATCGTTCAGCACGACATTATTGTTGTGTATACATGTTATGTGGTACTTTAAGTTTCTTCTATTTGGCCTTTTTCAACTTGGGTGGTTCCAGTATTCCTACTTGAATACTGTATAATCACCCTTAGGATATGTTGCCTGCTTTTTAAATTTGTCTTTTGACGTCATATCTGTGATATGCAGGCTTCATAACCTCAGATCCCCTTTCAAAATTCCATTTTATTTAGTTCCGCCCATTGTTTTCTCGTTTAGGGCACAAGCATTCTTTTACTTGGGGACCATACGCCGCTTTTCATGGAATGGCACTACTGTGTCACATTGAAGGTTCCATGATAATCGCCGTATGAACACATCTGCGGATGTTTCTAAATTCAAAATTTCACCATTTTCGTGTTAAATGTTGAATTCTGCTTAAGCCGGTGCTAGGGGGCGTGGACGGTAACTTGCACTTTCCAGTACCGTCCATGAACAGGCTCAATCAAACCGAGCCTGCAACATTTTCAATTGTGTTGTGTTGGACTTTCTTTAGGGATTCTGTTTTTCTCTATTTTGTACTTCACAACAGCAGGTGTCAAGTGCTGTGTGGCAGCCGTAAAAAGTTGCCCCGTACTTCACTTCAGTGTTGTTATATTTTCTGGTCCTTCGGGATCATTGATGCCAACACTATAAAGTGTTGAGAATTGAGTACCGCTCAAGCCGGTGCTAGGGGGCGTGAGGTATGTTGCACTTATTCATTATCCCTCATGTACAGACTCAATCAAACCGAGTCTGCAATTCTTATGTTATTTTGTTGTGATTAATGCTTCCGAGGGATCACTTTGTTTCCAGAATTTTGGCAGAAATCAGCTTGGAAAAGTTAATTGCAAAGAACACCAGATTAGAACGAAGAAACGTGTGAACAAACTTGCAAAATATCAGGAACATGTGGTGAACTTTTTAAAGCGCGAAGACAACAGCCGTGTTCAGCCCGGTAAAAGCGACGCAAAAATGACAGCAAAAGGAAATAAACAACAAATACACATACTTACAGACTACCTGAAAAATCTGTATTTGAAATTCAAGTCTGAAAACCAAGACACTAACATTTCTTTCACCACCTTTTGCAGATCGCGACCGTCATACTTATACAAAACGGCTATGCTGTTAAGAGTCTCATGTCTGTGTTTCAAACACCAGAATGCATCGCTGTTGGTAAAAGCTTTGCGGAAACATATCGACATCACAGCAAACCCCGAAAAGGTATCTGAAAACAAACTTTCTGAAAATATGCTACGAGATAAGCTGCCAGACGAAGTTTCGTTAAGTCAATGGATACGCATTGAAACAGAGGATAAAGGCAAAAAGAAGACTGTCACACGGATTGTAGAAAAGGTACTAGGCCAAGAGAGAAGTTCATAGAGCAAACAAGCACACAGCTAGATGAGTTTAAACAGCACGTGGAACGAGTACACATACAATATGAACAAATTAAACTCTTGAAGCAAACTTTACCAGAGCATCACTTTATTATTCAGCTTGACTTTGCTGAAAATTACACGTGTCGCTCACACGAAGAGGTGCAAAGTGCTTATTTTAACCAGTCCTCCGTCACGCTGCACCCGATGGTTGTTTACTGGAAAGGTGATGATGGCACGCTACAACACAAAAGTTTTGTAACGGTTTCGGATGAAGTCTCTCACAAAGCATCAACTGTTGTGGCATTTATTGATGACCTCATTCCAGAGTTGAAACTGATCGACCCACAACTGCAAATGATTCACTACTGGAGTAGTACTACTACATTGGTCCTCTCAATATCGGAATAAATACATTTTTGACGCCGTCGCAAATCACTTTGATACTTATGGGTGTCATGCCCGCTGGAATTACTTCGAGAGCGGACACGGGAAAGGTCCGTGTGGTGGATTAGGAGGTACGAGCAAACGCATGGCCGATGAAGCAAGTAGAAGCGGGAGATGTGTTATTAGCGATGCGCGTGATTTCTTTAAGTGGGGAAAGACATCGAATATGACAAACGTTGCATTCCGATTTGTTTCAAAAGATAGTTGCGAGGCAAGGCTAAGTTCATGGCTAGTCGGATTGTAAAGTCAGTTGCAGGTACTATGAAGTTGCATGCAGTTGTTGGTTTGGGCGAATCCAAGATAATGCATCGAAGTACAAGTTGTTACTGTGTAAAGTGTTTAGCTGGAGAAATGTGTAGCTCATGGTCGTCCGCATCGACATATGAAGCAACAAAATGTTCAGGAGATATAACCATAGACGAAGATAGGTTTACTACAGATAACACTTGTAATACAACACATGACAATGATAAAAGCATAGATGAGAGCTTAGTTGACATGTGCACCAAGTCCTCTAACATCGCCAATGTAAAACCAGTAGAATATAAGAAAGATGACTTCGTTGCTGCTGTTTACCAGGAAGAATTGTACATTGGAAAACTCCTCGAGAGCGACGATTCAGAAGTTGAGATCAATTTCATGCAGCAAAAGAAACAATTATTCCAGTGGCCCACTCACAAAGATCAGATATGGATTAAGGAAGAAGACATTCTGTGCACAATGCCCCCACCAAATCCAACAGGCAAATCTGGCAGAATGTTTAAGTTTGATGAAGTCGCAATGAAATCTGCTCAGACCTACTTTGAAAACCATATTAAAATGTGTTAACTTGTGGACGTTAACAGAAAAATCAAACAATTAAAAAAGAAAACAACTATCTTAGACAATCACTCAAATACAAATATTGAAAATTGTGTTCGGTGCAAGAAAAGTAAACTATATGATTCTTGAACTAATTTTCCGTTACTAAAAAAATCTCCGTTACATTTCGCATAAAACAATATGTTGAAGTATCGTATAATATAATTTACTTGAAAATGTGAGAGAACAGTCAATAATACTTGAAATATATTAGTTATGCACTTTAAAAGCTCTACTTGTGCTAAAATATGCCGATGTAGTGACTTTAATGATAAAATATGTTACTTTTGTACACATGGAAAAAGTCTAAATTGTTAAATGTGCGTTTCTTTTTAAAATATATCAAAGAAAGGTTGAATCATGATTTGTACATAACTAGAAAACCGTTATTTGTTCTTGTTCAACATTTTGAATATCAATTTTAATTGTTACACTTAAGTAACTGTTTTATGAAATTTCCGTTACAATTAAGAGGTTTTAATTGTAGTTGATTATATTTGAAAGCGAGTTCAATAAATATCCGTTAAACATGTTTGCTTGTTTTTTATTTGACAAATAAGTCAAAAGCCAAAACGTATTTTGTCGTGGCTACTCCTATGTAGTAAAAATTAAATATATTAGAAAATGATTCATATAAACAAAAGAGAAAAGAAAAATAACACTGTTATTTAACTATTTTATTTAGGCAACCACTTCGTCAAAACAACATAATACGATAAAGTTCTAAGTTGTTTGGTGTTTACAATTATACTCTTAATAAAAACTATGCTAAGGGAATGTGAATGTGCAGCATTCGTGTCATATATACCTTCGAAAAAAAGTGTCATATCATCGTAACGGACATTTATTTAAACATTATTTTGCAAATTAGGTAGTGTTGCTTAACATGCTATAATTAGAGAACCATTAAAGATATGCATAAGAAATTTTGCATGCTTGTAGAGAAGACTTGGTCCTAGCATGTCACAAATGATTTATGCGTATTTTGTTTGATAATATTTCCCCCACTCGTTGAGGCCGTGTGCCCTAATAAGTGAGAAACCGTGAAAATAGATAAATACAGAATCCCTAAAGAAAGCCCAACACGGCAAAATTGAAAATGTTGCAGGCTCGGTTTAATTGAGCCTGTTCATGGACGGTACTGGAAAGTGCAAGTTACCGTCCACGCCCCCTAGCACCGGCTTAAAAAACATTCTATATTATTTGCTAAGGAATTCATATATCTTCGCATGAACTTTAACGACTTTTTGAGCAGCTTGAATCACAATTTCTTTAAACTGTGCAAAAATGTAAGACACTCGATAATTTAAGACATTTGTTAGAGTACTGCTTGTATAAATTTGTAAAGAAAGTGGCGTAAATATTTGTTTTAAACTGCGTGATTAAATTTCAATATCATTTAAACATTAAGAGGTAACAACTCAATACTATTGTCCGTCGTTTGATATCAAATTTAAATAATAATTTTCAATCTGCATGCATGTCCTGTCATGGCGCTCGTACATGCATGCGTCACTGCGTGTGTCCGTGTTAACAAATAATTCTGATTTCAACCAGCCTTGTCACGAACGATTGTTTCTTAGCTGAAGGCCTTTAAAATTGTTCAAAAAATTGAGTTCGTGCTCCTTTAATGGTCAGTGCATCAATATTATGCGCTTTTACTAGCATATTTAGAGGAGTAACTGGTCTATGTCAGCCACCAACAAGTTTTATATACTAAAATGTTCGTTTTGATCTGTAGTTTCTGTGATGGATATTCATTTGAACCAATCCCGATGCGAAGCTGAGATATCCAAGATGGCGTCAAGGATGGCCGCCAAATCCCTGTGGCAGTCGTTAGAAATGCAGCTTACTCAATTTCAGTGTTATTATTTTTTAAATCTTCGGGCTTATTGATTTAGGAACGCTTATAGTTGAGGATTAAATACTACTATGCCGTTACTTAAAGGTTTTAGAGAAGTTGCATTTACAGTGTCTGCCATGAACATACCCAATCAAACAAACTTTACTCTTTAACTTGTTCTCTTTTCCTGATTGTAAGAATAATAATGCAAATGACATCAAAGTGGTTCCCCTGATGGCTGATTTATTTTTATATTGTTACGAGCGGGATTTAATCCTTATTCACAACAGGACATTATACATGCGAATAACACATCCCTTAACCTTGATGATATCCTTAACAAATCTTAAATATATCCAAGTGAACTTAAATAGAATAATACATACTCTTCATCATTTTAGATTAAAAATTTTTATCAATTATATAGTACCTAAAATTTCTATGATAAAAGAGATGATTTTTATTTTAATATCGTTAACCATTCACATTTAGATGGAGATGTACATCATGCAACATCATATGGGATAACCGATTACAAGAATTACAAAATAAAATAAAAGATCTAAATGATATTTAGCTTAGAGGTAAAAAGCAAAATGGACGATAGAAGAAGAAAAACCTTCGAGATTTTTTTGTGGTTTTGAAAAACTTACATATCAAAGACTAGAAATGACGATATTTTATTAAATTATCAAATTAAAGTAAATATTAAAAGAAATTAAACATTTTATAGGACCCTTTTCAGCAAAATGTCGTCATGTATGATGTAAAGGATCTTATCTTAAACGTTCTAGCTTTAGAAATTAGGAATGATAAGAGTTTGCAGATGTCACAACAATTATTTAAGATGGATCAAGTGAGTCATTAAATATATCTTTGGAAATTTTGTCAGATTTTGCACAATTATTGGGACTTAATAGATGTTAATTTTGATAAAACTAAGGTTGTGTGGATAAAGAAAATTGAAATATTCTCATAACAGTATAAAATCAAGACGACAATTTTCTCACCATCAATTTAAAATGTAAGGCATAAAGTTTCACGTTGACTTTAGCAAAATTATAGAGTTTAACTATCGCGAAAGAATAGAACATTTTTGAATGCTATTTAACATGTTTAAAGTTGGAAAAGAAAAAATTATACAGCAAAAGCTAAAATTGCCTTAATAAAACTTCTTGCGATTTCATCTCTAAATCATTTATTTTTGTTTCACTAACAACACATCTGAGATATAATCATTGTGATTAAAAAAAATGTTTTGTGATTTTATATGGCAAGGAAATGTGAAAATTAAGTCTTCTGCCATTGAAGAAAGCTATGCAGAGCGGTTTGCAGATTGTAAATATTTCTGCACATACCGTGGCATTAAAATAACATGGTTTAAAAGTATGATTGGAAAAGTATCCTTTACTATAACAAAGATAAGCAAACCGAGGGTTGATCATCTGTATGATCTTTCCTTTCCTTTCGGGTTTTTTAGGAAGGAAAAAAAGCGAAAGGTCATCAGTTGACACTGTATCATTTAGCCATGTTTCCGAGAAAGCAAGTTCAAATCTTGAAGTACAGTAAAGAAAATATCGAGTTTATGTCGTAAGCACTGTATGTTAAAATTGATTTGAGAGAGAGTCGATCTTTAAAGCACAAAAAAGTCATTTAGAGGAGCTTGTAGATTAAGGGCCGGAGTTTACATGCCGGAGTTTTTTTTGGTTGTTTGTTTTTTGCAGCAGTCGATACTGAAGATATGTTAAATCTGTGATATTTTATTGATTGATGAAATTAGTAGCGGATATGAACGTATAACCATCATGGACATAACACTGTTTTCAGAAGTGCCTTTGTTCATAATAATACCACAGACAATGAAATATTGTGAGAGATGAGGTTAAAAGAAAGAAAAATAAGAAAAAAAGGAAACTATACAAAACTTGTTAGACATTTCGATCCTGTTCTTGAAAAAGGGCGGGTGAAATTGGCTTAATATTTTATTCAACATGTGTATATGTTATTAACATAGTCTTAGATTATCAATATGTTGGTTACATTATGGGTTTCAGTGACAGAACAAGAAAACATAAATGTGCACTCCTCAATTTGAAAAGGATGTTACCAATATCTTACATTTTATACAAGAAATATTCATTTTTATATCATTACTTGGTTTTTTAGGAAAGAATGCGATATTATTACCAGCCTATGAATTGCATAGAATAATAAAGTCAGAAAAGGCCGGGTTTCAATTTAAATTGTTTCATCAAGAGGCCGTGATTAGTAGTTGCTGATAAAAATGTTGCAAAATTTCCTACCATTGACCATTTATGTCGACAATTTAACTAAGTCGGTAAACAGGAAGTTGATGAAAGCGAGTACCACAGTATGGTACTATATGTTAATGCGGTATTCTAAATACCAAGGGGTTGTGCTGACAAAAATTTCCTAACAGTGACCATTCATGTCGAAAATTTCACTAAGTCGGTAAACAAGATTTGGATGAGCGAAAGACCTGAAATCGTTACCCACGGTAAGGGACTATATGTACATGCTGTATACCAAATATCAAGAGGATAAGATACGTAGTTGCTGAGAAAACTGTTACGAAAAATTTTCTCTACTTGTCAGCCGCCAGCCCGCCCACCTCTTGACATTCAGCATACTTTTATACTGGTTTGCACCTGTGCAAGCCCGCATATAAAATAAAAGGAATGCCACACTATTTCATGGCACGTTCTCTGGTGAATAACTACTCGGGTTGTTTAGATTAAAGTTCCGGGGCATCATGGGTTTCACTATATGAATATAAAAAGATTTTAATTGAAATCTTTTCGCACATTGGTCAATAAACGGATTTCAAATGACGAAACGCATAGTAACTAAATCGGATCATCGTTAAATTTGTATGCATGTTTTGTCCAAGATAGACACCATCGATATTTATTCAATCTTTCTTTAGTCGGGGTCAAACCTAAAACGCGTGCGATTGCTTCTGTTGATATTAATGTACAAAATGATTAATGTTACCCTATACTGATATTAATTTTACGAAATACTTTATCAGACTTTGGCGCGTGTTGAAAGTATTGTAACCAGTAATAGCAACACACTTTATAAAATTATGTTTGTAGATTTTGTTAAAGGGAGAAGTTGATTTATGTAGTAAATGCAAAAATGGTAAAACAGCATTGCATCTTGCAGCCGCAAATAGAAGAATGAGGTAATGATTTTTTTCTTCCAAAACAATAGTTTATTTCCTTTAAAATCGTTGCCGCCTTTTTATTGAAAAGTAATTTTGCAATTCTTTGCGTGCTTTACATTTTAATGAAACACATGTATACAGTTGAATAATAATTTAATAACTAAAGAAAAACCGAAATATTTGATATTCCAGAATTGTAAAAAAAAACAACACAAATATGAGAATATTTTTCATGATTCACAATATGTTTTTTAATATTTCCGTTTTGGGCGGCGACTTTTCATTATTTTTCGACTATTCAATAGTGTTTTAGAACTGTTGGTAAGGAAGGCACCAAAGCTGAAGTATATGAAAGACATCTCAAAACGTACTGCACTTCACGACGCAATCAAACATACGGAAGTCGTCGAGTTCCTTATAGCGGCGGGTGCAAAAATAAACCAAAAGTAAGTAAATTAATGAATAAAGACAAATAGTTTTTTAATCAAAAAGATCAAGACAATTAACAAAACAAAACAAAATAGACATTTAATTAAACTGGTTAATGATACATAGTCAAGGAAATCGATATTTATCACGTAGTCATGATTACATAAAATTACAATGAAATATTGAATCAGATAGGAGACTAAATTTAATTGCAAAATAAGTTATAAGGTATTTATAAAAACATTTCTTATTGCCAACCTTTTTATACGTCCGGGAAGTGTTGGCGTATATTGTTTTGCACTTGGTCGTCCGTTCGTCTGCTAGCAGTTTCATGTCCGCTCTGAATGGTAAAACTTTATGTTAGGAATTTTAAAATGGAAACTATTTGTAGTAACTTATAATGATACGATATGCAGAGCGAAGGTTTGACCTTCTACAATTCAATGTCATTATGTAGGAATTTCTTTTTTTCTTTCGGGATTGGGTTTAACATCACACAAACACAGTAAATGAAGAACTCAGGTGACCATCCGTACATAATTTAAGACCAAATGGGTACCTGAGTAGGCCCACCGATTTCCGTTCTCAAGCTGGATAGCTTCCTGACATGAAAGAATATAAAAACAGCTTTGATCTTATGCATGTACCATAACCTTTTAAAAGTATCATGCCCTTCGGGTCTATATTGTTCCGCTCCGTCTTTTACGTGTGAAACTTTAATACAAAGAGTTTAGATACTGGTTATGTAGCTTTGATACGTGGTACTCTACAAAACTGATTTTAAGGACTACGGACCCAAGTGGTGACCAATGGGAATCGGCTTTTCATAACTTTTATTCTTACCTAGATAATAAAAGACATTCGTTTTGAAAATATTGAAAAATCTCATCATCCATTTATTTTATTACTCCACTTTGCATTTTACCTAAATTTCCATCACCATGGGATATTCAGAGGAATGATTTTTGTCGAGCCCACTTGCGCTGCTCGACTTAGCCACTTTCGGGTATATTTCGGTGTTTGTGCGTACGTGCGTCTGTCCGTCCGGATTTGTCCGGTCTATATCATGATAATTCTTTGGATGATTACAACATAATTTGTACAAATGTTTACCATGATGGGGTAGTGTGTCGCACACAAGACCCGGGTCTGCCGCTCAAAATTCAAGGTCACACGTATGTCAGCCCAAAACCCGGGTCCGGAGCGTAACTTCTACATGCATGGAAGAATTTTAATATAATTTTGCATACGCATTCTCCATAGACAGGCAGAGTGTCGAGCGAAAAATCCAGGTGCCTGTGGCAAAGGTCAAGGTCACACTTAGGGATCAAAGTTCAAATAACAAAATAAAACATTCATTTGCTAGTACAACTTCCATATACATGTATGGATTTTAATATAGCTTATTACAAATGTTCTCCATGTTGAGTTGAGTTGTTTCACTCTAAATGAACGTCAAGGTCATGAGAGGTCAAATTTCAAATATAAATATCAAAATTTTGTCCGACCTATATCTTGCTCACTATTTGTTTGCCGCACACAAAACCAAGGTTCCCAACTCAAAGGACAGGGTCACACTTGGGGGTCAATGCAAAATCTGTGTCCGGAGCGTAACTTCTTCATGCATGTAGGGATTTTGATATAACTTGGGACATGTGTTCTCCGTAGTGAGGCGGAGTGTTGCTCAAAAGAATTCAGGTGTCTGTGGCAAAGGTCAAGGTCACACTTAGGGGTCAAAAGTTAAATAACAAAATACAACATTCATTTGCAAGTACTGTAAAATCATTATTATTCGTGGGGCACGAATTTTCGTGGTTTTCGTGGGAAGGTAAATCCACGAATTTAAGATCCGACGAAATTTTATCCCAACAAATACTTCTTACCCTGTCTCTGTTCTATATATTACTAACATGCGTCGGCTTTTTACAGGCCGATTTTCGTACATACAGTACAGACTTATAATCAGGTTAGTGACATATTAAATCCGTTATATATTTAAAAAAAAACTTGGAAAAAAACTCGATTTACAGTCACAAATGTCGGTCGCATATACACACTTGATCGTTGTTAGAATACTTGACATAATCGAGACAGGCAATCCAATTAATTAGCGCTTATAAAAAATGTCAGTTTGCTCTTATTAATTAAAAAAGGCTTTGATATTAATGTCGTAAGTACACAAAACTATAAAAAAAAAATTACAATTGCTAAAACAGATGAATTGTACATTCTTTTGTCGTTTTTAAATATCCAGTTTAAATGAATTTTAATCTGTTTTTGCGAGAATGCTATTCCTTAAACATCAAAAACGCCACCGACTTTTTCTAGATCCACACATCATCGTGTTAATTTATGTGCATGTAAATTTACACAGTCGCTGTGACGTTGCGTTTAGTTACTGTCAATTATGGTAAGACCAATTCAGGGTGTAAACTTTTTAAACACGCTGGTTTAAAACGTGTCAGGTGTCGTATAAATTATGCGATGTTTACATCGGCAAATTACAGGAGCAGGGTGTCTAATGGAAGGTGCCATATCATGTCACATTAAAGTTTTATTGTGTTATTGCAGCCAAATTACCGCAGTTAAACTGGTGCGTATATTGATGTTATGCCCAGAGGTGAGGATTAAATTAATATGACAATCGCTGTTGTGTCGACACGTAAAAATAATGTACATGCTGTAAGTAAAAATGTTCGGCGATTTAGTTAAAGATTACTTTACATTAGGTTACCAATTTTTTTTAAAAGAAAATGAAAATCCACGAATTTAAGAACCCACGAAAATGCCCGTTTTGATAAAACCACGGCATTTCATGCCCACGAACATAAGTGAATTCGCAGTATAACTGTTTAATACATGGATGGATTTTAATATAACTAAGCGCAAATGTTGTCCATGTTGAGTTGAGTTGTTTCGCACAAAATAAGATAAGGGTCAATGGCACAAGGTCAAATGTCAAATAAAAAATTAAAAATTTTGTCCGGTCTTTATCTTGCTCATTCTTTGAAGGATTACAAAATAATTTGATCACCCTGACGGGGTGGTGTATCGCACAAAAATACCCAGGTCCGCCGCTGAAAGGTCGAAATCACACTTTGGAGGTCGGGGCACAATCTGTTTCCGAAGAAAAACGTCTTCATTGGCGGTATTTTGATATAACTTGGGGCAAATGTTCTCCATAGTTCGGCAGGGTGTTGCACAAATATTCTGTGTCAAAGGTCAAAGTCTTACTTCATAGTGAAAGGTCAAATTACAAATTAAAACATTCATTTGTGAGTATAATTTCTATATACATGGATGGATTTTAATACAACTTAGAACAAATGTTCTCCATAAAGATTGTCTTGCGCAAAATGAAGGTCAAAGTCATAAGAGGTCAAATGTCAAATCAAAATATAATATTTTGTTTATCTGCACTGTATCTTGCTTATGCTTATATGTTATTATACAATTATTATTATTATTGTACAAAACGGGAAAATATTTGGACGAGTACACAGCCTGAAAAGCCATATTCTACGAGCCGATAGGCGAGTCCAATATGACTTTTCTAGCTGTGTACGAGTTCAAATATATTCTCGTATTGTACAGTAAATTGTATAATAACCGTTTTATGATATATATTTGTCGTTTAATTTGAAATATCATCATCATCTTTATCCTGAACAAAACCACTACCAATATCATCATCCATACCACCACCACCACCACCATTACCACCATCATTAATAATAGCCCTGTGACCCCTGTCAAAATGTTTAGAGCAAAGGTAATTATGCATAAATGTTTTTTTTTGTATACATTCATAAGTTTTCGGATTTGACTGATACAACGAATACTTGTAAGACGTTTATTATTTATTTATCATTTACTGTGAGTTCAAAAAAGACACTTGACATTGCCTAAACAAATTATACATTGTAACAACTAAAATTTATCATTAATATCTGTTTCTGTTTAGTAAACATCATAATTATATAACAGTAAATCCGAAAAATATCACATTGACAACCTTTATCTCAATTATCACATTTAGAATATTGTAACGCTAACATTACCTCTAAAGCCATTCAGTTTGTTACGCTTTATTGATGACATTGACATGCAATGGTGTCACAGGGAAGAAGCTTTTTAAGATTTCCTTCACAGGGCCAATGCTTTTCACGAATCTATAAAGTTCAACACTGAGGTATCAAATGAATAACATGTTTTTTCTCGATACAGTGTCTCATATTAAAGACAATCATATAATTACTGATTTGTATTCAAAACCCACCGATAAACACCAATACCTTCTTGTAAGCAGCTGCTACCCTTGACACTGTCGTAAGAACATACCATATAGTTTGGCTTTGAGAATGAAACGAATCTGTTAAGATCCCAACACGTTCCTGATCAGAGCAAAAGAACCCTCTAAACACCTCCTGAAGCGAGGATACAAGGAAGAAGACATGGCAAACGCGATTTCAAATGCAGACATCAAGCACAAGAAGGAACTACTAAAGTACAAACATCACCCTAGTGGTTCTTCACAAAATAACATTACATTTTTGTCCACATATCACCCGAATTTAGCGAACACTAGAGCCATCATTGACAAACATTGGCCAATTATTGAGTCTTGTTGTTCTCAACTAAACCAACCATTGCATATACTTAGGCGACCTAAAAGCCTCAGATACATACTTGTTCGAGCTCAACTGAAACCAAATAATGACAGATAAAGAAGGTCAGTCTGGACCATGTGGCACACCAAGATGCCAAACCTGTACTGTCATGCACCTTACCTATAATTTTCCTCAAAAATAGGGGCAAAAACATCTCTCAAAGACATAATGAATTGTAAAATGGCAAACGTTATTGACCTTATTTCTTGCAAAGTGTGCAACAAACAATATGTCAGTGAAACTAAACTTTCATCAAATAAACGAATGAACTTACACCGCTCTGACTGGCAACAGATCCCCAGTTACTGAACATTTTCACCCTGAGGGACACAGTTTTAAAGACGTGTCCCTCTGTTGTATTGAGTATTGTGTAGTTTTATTATTTATTTATTTCTTCTTTTTTAATTCTTAAGATTCAATATTTAGTCTTAACCCCATTTAGCACAAAACTAAAACACAGTTTTGCAATGGGCAAGGCTTACGATTGTTTATTATTTGAGCAGTGTGTGCAAGTACATGTTAGTGTCATACAAAGTCATACAAATATACATTATGATATGACAAACCGTATACATATAAAAAGATAAACAATTTCACTTGTATACATGTATTATCATTTTGTGAATATCCTTACAAACTATATGAACCAAGGTATGATAAGGAAGGTTAAAAACCAGAGATTGAACAATCAGCCTATTATAAGGAATGTTAAACGACTCTGGAAAAATGTTCCTATCATACCAGGGTTAGCTACAATATAACTATATAGTTTGTTACAAATATTTTACCAACATAAATGATTGCATGACTGTTACATATTTTTTATATAAAATCTGTTTTATGTCTTATGTTTTCGATTTATCACAAATATTTACTGCAAAGCCACATGCAACAACTGGCTGAAATACAATATTCGAATTTGAATAAAATTGTCCTTCACAATCAAAACCGAGCGTAGAACTGATTTCCACGAGCATTTTTACCGCCTAAAACCACATGATTAATCACTGATTACGTGATATACGCATCAGTGATCCGCGCACTAGTTTATGTGCGACATAACGTTGAGACATACGTTCTGCGGCTATACTACGTAACGCGTAGAACTTTTAAGTCTTAACCTTATTTAGCACAAAACACAAACACAGTTTTGCAATGGGCAAGGCTTACGATAGAACCTATACAAATGTTAGAGAAGGATATTCAAATTCGAATTATTCTCAACAATACAGCATACAATTACAATTTTAACTGTTAAGTAACAAAAAGCTTTTTCTCTAAAGAATCATCTATATAACCGTATTTGGCCAAATCAGATTTCCAGCGACCATGTCGCTTTAAACACCTGAAATACCTTCTGCATTAGCAGCGGTGGTAGCACCGCTTGCTCTCAGTGAATGCGTTCCTAAATGCAAATCGGGTGCAACAAGCTTTAACTTAGAAACAATACACTCTTTTGCGCGAGTGTAGCTCAACTTTACATTTTTATGAATCAAAAAACATTTTTGACGTGACCTACAGGCAGGCCTTAAAATGTAAGAATCAGAATTAAACTTCTCATTGATGCAGTCTAAATACCTTTGTAACATAGTTACCGGACAGGCTGAAGTTTGACCTCTAGAAATAAGAACTGTTTTCCCACCCCTTTATATATCAGTTTTACTTTTCCTAATTGACAAAGACAAATATTCACTCTTAACCCATTACGTTATATACACGCCTTTTTCACCCCCCCCCCTTTTGTTGTCTCAAATGGTGAAAAAATGCCTTATTTAGGCCCCAAACACTTGTTTTTGTTTGAGAAATGTTGTTAAAAAAGTGACCTCTTTTTCGGCGCGGCCCCCCAACCAAAAGATACATCAGGGGGTTGCCAGAATGGGGATGTGCCCCCTTCTGTTTGGGGGGTTTGAAGGGGGCGGAGTCCCCGTCATCGCCAAGAAAATTTTGAACTTGTTGAGAGGCTATAAATGACCCCAGATTGATCATAAGGTAACGTGTAAGCAACGCTGAAAAGCATTTGACTCTATCTCAATCCATTGAGAAGTTGCAGCACTTTGAAATCAATTTTGATGGATAAAACCCAAAGCAAAATAGTGATTTTTGGCAATTTTGAGATGTCCCCTCGTTGCCATGGTAACAGAAAATTTAAGCCTGAGCATGTTGTTGATCAGAACCTATAATGTCCTTCTTTGTCCCGGGTCTAGAGTTGGTACGCTTTGCACACATTAAAATAGATTTTACTATAACGTTCTCTGTCGGATCTGCGAAGTCATTTATATTATGATACCATTTAATGCCGTAAAATGCTGCTGTCATTACACTGTCTGATTTACCAATATCGATTAAATTGGATAGATACTTTGCTACGTGAATGGAATGTGCGGGATTGCACAAAAAGCCCTTCTGTGTACAGAAATCTCTAAACGCTTTTACTTGATATGTATATTTGTCCACTGTGCTATCCGCCCTAGAATCTCTAATATGTATAGCCATTCTGTCTTTTACACGTTTTTCGTCGTTTATATTTACACCTGCATCATGGAACTTCCTTTTGAGTGTTTGTCTCAAGCCAGAACCTGAAAGCATAATTCTGAATTAATGATTCTTAAAAACTAAGAACATATTAACAAACTAAACTGTCGCTTTTGACGAGTCACATCTCAATGCTATCATCCTGAAACTGAAAGGTTCCTTATTAAAAACTCCGTTGTTTCCTTTTCCCTTCGTTACCGCACCTATCACCGGTAAAACATAATAATCTTTCAAAAACGTTTTAAAACTACCATTATCGTCTTTTAATAATGGCCAAAATACTGAAGATTTCCACTCAGGAATAACTAAAGTACCTTTACATTTTTCCTTTTCTATCTTATCTATACACTGCATAACCATACTAGGCGTTGGAACTAACCAATTGTAGTCGTTAGACCAATTTTGTATTAAACAATTAAATGCTTCCGTACCTGGTACCCACCACTTTGAATTAAACCTTTTACAATTGTTATTGTAATGTGTAGAAAACCTATCAATAGTAAATGGACCCATTTTACATAAAAATATCTAAAAACATCTTTATTTACAGACCAGTCATCACTATCAAAACATCTGCTAAGATAGTCAGCTTCTGCATTGCCACTTCTTGGTATCCATATTACTGTAAAAAAATATGGCATTCGAATCGCAAACATCGTGTATTTTTAAACAAATTTCATGTAAATAATCAATGAAGCTGCCCTTTATTCAAAATAAAATGTTGGACATTCATATTGTCTGTGTAAAATACTACGTTATTTTTGTGCAAAATTTGTAAATTTCTTCTCAACACACTATGAATAGCCTCAAGTTCACGCCAAGTTGAACTTTTTTGCTTTTCAATTTCGGTCCAAAAGAACCGTGAACATTCGAACCATTTAACCTACAACAACCACCCGTATCGAATACGGTGCTCGCTTCCGGAGCAACAGTGCACTAGACTCACTTCCGGGAGTACTTTTCTGTAAATAACACTGATGATCTCGCTCACATCCGGAGCTACCATTTCGATCACATCCACTTCCGGTGGGAACCTTAAAATGCGTTCAAAAACTATAGCCTGGATTTTCTTCCAGATATCTATTACAAAAGGTGCGACACTTTCATGGTAAGTAAGAATATATGAACCCTTTGCATTCTCATTTTCAAGAACTGACCGATTTTCTTTTGATATATAACCTCCGTATCCGACGGAGCTTGCGTCGGTTGTTATACTCGAACTAGATGTAAAATATTTCTTTATGTGCTTACTCTTTGTATTCAAAATACGTGCATTATCTAGCCAACATGCAGCTCAGTTAAAGCTTTTTCGCTTACCTTAACAGAAGCATTCCAACTTGCGCGTGCTATAACACACTTATATAGATACCTGGTTCTCCGACAGACGATCTTTCCTACAACGCTTTGTGAAGAAATTATTTAAACACTTAACGTGTAACAAATCTAAATTATCTCTTGATAATTGAAAAATGGCTGATTTTAATGACAGTTCTAAACGAGCAATTCTTTCTTCTGCAATAAACATACAATTTGTGTTATAATAAATTGTATGACCCAACCAAGACACTCATCTAGATGGAGACCAACAACACTTGTTATCAGCAAGCAAAAACCCGAATTTGAGCAAAGAACTTCGAACAAAATTACTAGATATTTTTGCCTTTTCGTATTCAGTGTGACCACCAACTCCATCATCTAAAAATATGATAACTTTATGACCCAAAGATCTCCAATATTTAATGATATATGATAAAGTGTTTTTGTAAATATATGCCCGGCGGTTGATATTCCGAATGGCAATGAGTTATATACATAATATTTTTCAATCCCATTTTCAATATAACAAAAACCTAAATATTTAGTATGTTCCGGAAAAATATCTATGTGATGGTAAGCACTCTTTAAATCTTTAAATCGAAAGAGTAAACAAATGTATTGAGGTCAAACATATTTTCTGCAGTGTTAATGTCCTCAAATTTTATCTTAAATTTATGTAAGCAAGGATGTGTATGTCTGCAATCTAACACTAACCTAGGTTTACCCACTTTATTGTAAGCCACTGTTAATAACTGTTTATAACATAGGGCCTCTCTGTTACCTCAGAAATCACACTTTTTTCCTAAAAGAGACTTTATCTCAGATTTAACGAAACATTCGTTTTCCCTTGCCGATTTGTTGTTTTTCAGATACACTTTTTGCGGCACATAACTAAACGGTATTTTGTAGCCATTTTTAACAACGTCCAAAATAAATATATTTTCAGACACATCTTCCCACTTACCAAAATTCTACTTTAACCTGCCAACTGGGGAAATAGGATTACCTTTACCTTTTAACCCCGATACGTTTTCTCCATTATTTATTTGATTCATTTATACTTACTTCCATCCTTCTCAAACATGTCATATCTACATGTTGATATGTGCCTAAGACTGACTGCGATATCTCTTAAATATCAAAAATACAAGTACTTAACTTATTGTTCTGATAAGAACTGTTCTGTATACATTCGTTATTCCAGTGACCGGCTTTTCCACACAAGAAACGCAATCCTGGCCTTTGTCTTGTGCCCTGTTGAGTCTGTGATGACGATCCTGGAGTCTCCGGACGTCTATACGGCCAGCTGCTTTCTCTTGCCTTTTTTGTTTTGTCTGCCTTAGCCTTCCTGCTAGCACGTGCCTCAGCATTGAAAATTCGCCTCTCATCATCGCTGTCACTAGCGATAGGGTTGGTTTCATATTCGTTCACCGTTTTCCAGCCCAAATCTGAAGTGTCGGCAAGCAACACCAGTTTTTCTGCCTACCAAAATAAAACACGGGCGAAACATGAACAATTAAAGTTAAACGGTAGACTCCCGACAAATTAGGCGTTATCTTTATAGACTAAATGACTATCTTTGAAATATACCTGTTTTGACCTCTAACGGGAAACACTGAGTGCACGTGACATTTTTTGTTTATTAAAAATATTTTCAATTTCTTGAATAAAAGAATCTTTAGCAGACGATAAATCCTGTGTTTCTACGGCTGCTGGAGCGACTGCTAATTTGTCAATAACCTTTGCATTAAGTTAAAATTGTTCTTCGTTACTTTTACGTTTAAATGTTGGCACGTTCAAAATTGAAATAGCAGAAGAAGCTCCTCGTTGTTTGCTTTAACAACCTCTTTTACTTTGTCCTCAATAAACCCCGACATCTCCGCTCTATTTTTGGCTGCTAAAAATGTCCTTCACAATCGAAACCGAGCGTAGAACTGATTTTCACGAGCATTTTTACCGCCTAAAACCACATGACCAATCACTGATCACGTGATATACGCATCAGTGATCCGCGCACTAGTTTATGTGCGACATAACGTTGAGACATACGTTCTGCGGCTATACTACGTAACGCGCAGAACTTAAAAATCTAGTTTATACCATATTGTCCGCAGGCTATATTTTCTTTGTAAAGTAAACACAATGACCATTCAATAACGGTCTATTCATAATAGATGCATTTGTATCACCTTTCCAGCGACTTTCCAGTAAATTACATGTATAATGTACACACAGAAGAGCACAATATCTCTTTAAGTGTGTACTGTATAGTTTCAAAAATTGAGTTCAATTTTTATTGTTGCTACTGATGCTGCAGCTCCTGCTGCTGTTGTTGTTGATGTTGCTGTTGTTGTTGTTGTTCAAATTTTCGGCCCTATTTCGTATGACCCTTTGGACTTTTATGCTCCTCAAAAGGAGAGAATATAGTATCCGCCTTGTCCGTCTGTCCATCTGTCTGTCCGTGACTTGTCCGAAGCATACTTGAAAACAGTGGTAGAGGGCATTTGGGTCGAGTGCAATGCAAAAGAACCATGACTGCTTTGCCCCGTTTTTTTAATGATCTCCCCTTTAAGATAAATTTTGTCCGGAAGATAACTCTAAAACTATAAGTTATATCAACACGAAACTGTGCAGGTAGATAGATCTCAATGGTAAAATTTGATGTACACAAGAGCCGTAACGCTGCCTTACCTAATTTTGGAGTTATTGCCCCTTGTTCGTTTTTTCACTTTGAACATTGTCCCGGACATAAAATTATGAGAGATATCAACATGAAACTTTGTAGGTAGTTAGATCTTCTCGGATAGTGCAAACTAACCATAACTCTGTTGCCCGTCTTTGAATAATCTCCACTTTAAGAAAAATCTAGAGGTAGATAGATCTCATTGGGTAGATGAGCAGTGAAAAAGATCCATAACCTTGCCTTTTCTAATTTTTGGAATTATTACCGCTTTTTTCACTTTGACCGGGACATAACACTGAAACTATAAGAGATAAGATAATATTTGCATGGAACTTGTAGGTTGATAGATCTCCTTTAATAGTAGTGAAGTGCAAAAGATTAGTAACTTTGTCCTGCCCATTTTTTTTATTTTTTTTTTTTTTTTTTGCACTTTTTCAATAGTACACTGTGAAACTGCAAGAGGTATAAACAAGAAACTAAGTCGGTAGACAGATCTCATAAATTAGAAGTCCAGTGCAAAGAACAGTAACTCTGCCTTGCCTCATTTTGAAATTATTGCATTTTGAACATTGTCCGGGGACATAACTCTCAATCTACAAGAGGTGTACTTTTCTGTGACCAAAACCTATTCGGGGAGCATCACCCGCTTCAAACTGGCCCTTGTTTAATATTCAGTTTTATGCTCCCTGAAGGGTGAGCAATTAGTTGCCGCTTTTTTCGTCCGTCTGTCCGTCCGTCCGTACGCTTTTCTTGTCCGGGCCATCACTTTTAAACAACAAGAAGTATCAACATGAAACGTTGTAGGCAGATAAATATTATTGAGTAGGTGTGCAGTGCACAAGAGCCATAAATCTACCTTCCCTAATTATTGAGTCATTGTCCTGTGTTCTTTTTTACACTTCGAAGTTTGTCCGGGGCATTACTCTGAAACTAAAATATATATCAACATGAAACTTTGTAGATAGAGAGATCTCATTTGCAAAAACCGTAACTCTGTCTTGCCTATATTTAAGTTATTGCCACTTGTTCATTTTTAGCTCGACTATTCGCAGAATAATCGAGCTAACGCAGTCACTCGTTTGTCGGTGTCGGCGTCCCCGTGGTTAAGTTTTTGCGTGTAAGCAAGTATCTCCATTACTACTGAAAGGAATGGATTGGAGCTTCACACACTTGTTCATGTGATTAGCACAAGTCCAATAACTCTAATTTGCTGTTTTAGATAATTATGCCCCTTTTTCGACTTAGACATTCTTGGTAGGTAAAGTTTTTGCGTGTAAGCTGCTATTTTCATAACAACTGAATGGATTAAGTTGAAACTTAGCATACTCGATCTGTCTGATTATCTAACATGATTGGCACAAGTCCCATAACTCTGTTTGCTTTTTTGCATAAATATGCCCCTTTTTCGACTTAGAAATTCTTGTTAAAATTTTTGTATGTAAGCTTGTATCTCCATTACTACTGAAGGGAATGGATTGTTCTTGTTCATTTTAAAGTTTGTCCGGGACATAACTCTGAAACTGTCAGAGATAACAAAATGAAACTTTGTAGATAGAAAGATCCCATTTGGTAAATATGCAGTGCAAAAGAACCATAATTCTGCCTTGCCTTTTTGGAGTAATTGTCCCTTTTTCAATTTTACAATATGAACTTGTCCGAGACATAACTCTGAAACTATAAGAGATATAAACATGAAACTTTGTAGGATGATATATCTTACTGCGTGAATATGCAGTGCAAAGAAAAGTAACTCTGCCTTAACATATTTTGACATTATTGCATTCAGAACTTTGTCTCAAACTACAAGAGATATACATTTCTGTGTCCAAAACCGAAACGGGGAGCATCACCCGGGTTAACTGGCTGTTGTTTTTATAGACCTCTATATAGGTTAAAGCCGTGTCTTTGTTAATTGAAAAGCCTTGTTTAAGGAATCTATCTTTTGGATTTAGCAATTTGTATTGTTCATGTTTCTCTATTTTATGGTATTCAAGACAATTTTGTTGAATAAACTCTGTTCTGTTCTGCTCTATTTTATGGTAGTAATGTGGTTCATGTATAAAATATTATATTCCATCACTTAACCATTCCCGTTTGAAATGTTTTCGTTTTTTTATTTGTAAATGCTTTAGCAATAATATTTAAAATAAAGTAAAATAAGCTAAGAAATTCAAGTTCGACTAATTCTTGATAAAATAAAGTTAGGTCTCCCTGGAAATCATTTTCATTGAGTTCTTAAAACATCTATATTTAATTGAACTATGCTCATATTCAAATCAGCACCTGCTGTCGTTGATCGCGACATACATATCTGATAATGATCGATAAATTAGGTAGCAGAAACAAACAATTCAATGATATATCATCTTCTGTTTGCATTAAAATGATCTGTATTTGTTTAAGTACATTCTGTTATACTATTTGGATCCGTGACAAGTTGTTTCAGACCATATTTTCTTAACTATCAAATCATCCAACTATGTCATCATTTGACTCTGATTCACTTAAAAAATTAATGTTAAAATTAAACTTTCTCAATAAACTGTTTTGCAACTAATTGAACCAACACGGTGCTTTTACACTATAAATAAAAGTAATAGGAAACTAAGTTATATTATAACAATTGCACAGCTAGTTAATTACATGATATTTGAGGTTTTGTTTATTACATTTAGTCTATTTTTTGGACAAATATCGCTGACATATATAATTATATAATGACCACTTCAGAAGATCGTGACTCTAAATTAACATTTTTAAGACACAAGAATTATTGACAAATTAGGATGGATCAACATTGGATGGCCATGATCTTAAGATATGCACTGCCTTGTTCATTTGCCTTGTTAAGGGCCATAATAACTTTTATTTTAAATTTGACTGCTGCTTATATCCTGTTTGTATAACTGTTTGTATATGTACTATCAATGAGGTGTATGCCATAAAATAGTTTATGACAACCTAAGTTTATTATTTTAGAGACAAAAGTGGCAGAACACCATTAAGTTATTCAGCCGAAAAAGGAATGTTAGAATGCACGATGAAGTTGATAGAAAATGGCGCAGACATTAATTTGGAAGATAACAATAAGGTAATTGTAATTTTATTCATAACCATTTCATGCAGAAAATCAAAAGAGATTGCGGGTGAATATATTTGATGCAAAAACGATATTCTAGATTAAATAGGATTACAATGTTTAAACGTTTCATTAACCATTACACATGGTACTAGTTGTAAAATATCATCTTTACAGTCATGTATGGCATCTTAAACGTTGCAATATTCAATAAATTTAATTTTTGGTCTATATCCAATATTTATACTGTATAACTCTTGTTAGTAGTGTGTAACTCTAATAAGTCCCCTACCGGTTTACCGGAGGGGACTTTAGGTTTTCCCTCCGTCCGTCTGTTCGTCAGTCTGTCTATCTGTCCACACTTACAAGACAGTAATTATGTGGCTAGAGGGACAATAGGTAACTGTTCTTTCTCTTTGATGCCATTCATTCCATAATGCTTTTATGTGGCTATTTTCTTTTGTGTGGCTAAAAGGAACAATAGAGAGAACGAAAGAGTAGCCACATTATTACTCTGTTAGAACGTCCGTCCATCCACAAAACTGGATCCCGCGATAACGCAAAAGGTACTGAAAATATTTTTATGAAACTTTATATATGGATAGATGTCAGTACGGAGATTATGCCGTATTTTCTTTTCGTCCTATGTTGAAAATTCTGGTTGCTATGGCAACAAATAGACTAAAATATGGTACATTTTACACATAAACTGGATCCAGTTATAACGCAAAAAAACTGGAAATATTTTCATGAAACTTGACATATTGGTAGATGGCAGTCTGGAGGTAATGCACGTCTTTTTCTTATCTTCCTATGTTGAAAATTCTGGTTGCTATGACAGCAAATAGACTGAAATAGACTTAAAATATGGTAAATTTAACACATAAACTGGATCTAGTGATAATGCAAAAAGTACTGAAATTAGTTTTATGAAACTTGAAATATGGGTAGATGGCAGTCTGGAGATTTTGCATGTTTTTTTCAATTCTTTCTGTTTTGAAAAATTGGTTGCCATGGCAACAATTAGGCTTAAAACATGGCAAATATAACAATATTTGTGATAAATCAAAAAGAGCTGAAAATTTTTATGAAACTTAAAACATGGATAGATGGAAGTATGGAAATTATACACATCATTTAAATCTTGACTATAGGGAGTATATTAAAAGCTGTCATTCATAATAAACGTCGGCAACCTCGTCCATATTTCTGATTCTAGTTTTCCAGCTTTTTCACTATAAGTTCTTTATTTCTTAAGGTATTTATTTCAAGCTTCAAATATAACTTTCTAGTCATCAACCACATCATAGGGTTTTCAACTCTCGCACACAAATTATCAGAATTGCCTCCCTTGAACTTAGAATTTTCATAGAAAAAATGTTTTTTTTTAAACTTCTTTATTTTCTTTAAACTTCATATATATGTTTCTTATTATCACTCAAATCATGTGTGAGAAGGTTCAATACTCTAGCAAGACCTTTTCCAGAATTATGTCCCCCTTAAACTTAGATTGTTTTCGAGGAATTGGTATGTTTTACTCCAACTTCTTCATTACTTATAGGATTTAATTCAAATTCCCACATTGTAATATTATGACAAGGTTTATACATCTAGCATCCATATTTCCAGAATTATCTCCTTAAACTTTGAATTTTTCTTATTTGTTCTTTTAACTTTCTTTCACTTCAAATTCAAAATAAACATTCATTATGAACAGCTTCGTTACTAATTGTTCTTTGTTAACACTCACATCATGTATGATGTCTTGCATCTTTATTTCAAGAGTTATCTCCTGTTTAAGAATTTTGCTTTTAAAAATGTTATATTTTGGTAACAGGGATGTTTCAAAAATTAGCTTTAGAGTGTCCGTCAGTCAGTCTTTCTGTCTGTTCATAAAAACTGTTTCCAGTGATCACTTATAAAGAACTTTTCCAATAAATTTACTTAAAATAGAGAAAGATTGAAACATTAGTGAATGGCCAATGGCCCTTCAGAATGTTGCTCGGGTTCTAACCGGGAGGGCACTTATGGATTGCTTGCAATACTATGATAATTGCTTGTTTTATATGCTATACCATAATATTTATTCTATTCTACTAAAAATATTTGATCATTAAAAAATATTTGTGTGCGATAATTTTCTATATATCTGTTCTATATTTGGAAATATATATTGTATAATTTAAAATATTTATGGATACAGTACTGAAAAATATTTATTCGATAATTTGAATCATGGGATAGAACACTTAGTATGTTAAGCCACGCCTATAAAGTAAGCACGAATTTCCGATAAAGCGTTATCATCCAGATAGACTATAGTGGAAATGATCAATGTCCCTGTGAATGTCACTTGTAAATAGTGCATATGCTTAATCCTCTTATAAATATATTAAATATATATATATATATAATATATATATAATATATATATATATATATATATATATATATATATATATATATATATATATATCTTAAAATGGAAAAAGATTTTAAAGTCTTCAGGACATGCGGGGGATAATCAAAAATAAAACGGGCTGGGGCTGTCAATTGAAGAATTTTCAAATGATCACGAATTGTTACATATCACAATTAATCGGAAAATTATACCATATCTAATTCGATAACGCAAAAATCTTGTATGTAACACCAAATTAAAAAAAATCATTGCAACGCACCCGGCGCAGTGCATAAATTTGCGCTGACAATAGGCGCTTTATGAAGCGTATATTTTACAATATGACACAATTAAATTTCAAAATACGCCGAAACGTCTTGAGCCATATTTGACGTTGTCAGAAAAAATGACTTCATTATACCCCCCTCACAAAGTGTGTGGGGGCCTTTAATGGATTCGCTTTGTCGCGTCAGTCGGTCGGTCCGTCTCCATTTTCGTGTCCGCTCTATAGATCCTATACCAATTGAAGGATTTTCTTCAAACAACTTGGCTCAAATGTTCACCTCAACAAGGGGATGTGCAGAACCTATGTTGCCAATGTGTCAGCTCAAGGTCAAGGTCACAAATGAAGGTCAAATATCAAACAATCAAATATAAGACAGTATGTCGTTTCCGCTTTGTAAGTCCTACACTAATTGAAACATTTTCTTTACACTTGGCTCAAATGTTCACCTCAACAAGGGGATGTGCAGAACCCATGTTGCCCAAGTGTCAGCTCAAGGTCAATGTCACAATTGAAGGTCAAATATCAAACAATCAAATATTAGACAGTATGTCGTATCTGCTCTGTAAGTCCTACATCAATTGAAGGATTTTCTTCAAACTTGGCTCAAATGTTCACCTGAACAAGGTGATGTGCAGAACCCATGTTGCCCATGTGTAAGCTCAAGGACAAGGTCACAATTGAAGGTCAAATATCAAACAATCAAATATTAGACAGTATGTCGTTTCCGCTCTGTAAGTCCTACACTAATTGAAACATTTTCTTTAAACTTGGCTCAAATGTTCACCACAACAAGGGGATGTGCAGAACCCATGTTGCCCATGTGTCAGCTAAAGGTCAATGTCACAATTGAAGACCAAATATCAAACAATCAAATATTAGACAGTATGTCGTATCCGCTCTGTAAGTCCTACATTAATTGAAGGATTTTCTTCAAACTTGGCTCAAATGTTCACCTGAACAAGGTGATGTGCAGAACCTATGTTGCTCATGTGTCAGCTCAAGGTCAAGCTCACAATTGAAGGTCAAATATCAAACAATCAAATATTAGACAGTATGTCGTATCCGCTCTGTAAGTCCTACACTAATTGAAAGATTTTCTTCAATCTTGGCTCAAATGTTCACCCCAACAAGGTTATGTGCAGAGTTAATGTCACCTTTGTGCCGGCTAAAGGTCAAAGTATCCGCTCTGTAAGTCCTACACTAATTGAAAGATTTTCTTCAATCTTGGCTCAAATGTTCACCCAAACAAGGTTATGTGCAGAGTTAATGTCACCTTTGTGCCGGCTAAAGGTCAAAGTCACACTTTAAGATCAAAAATTGACTTAGAAAACTGTTTTTAAATTTTAACATGTACTTGAATATTTCTTAAACTAGCACAGGTATTTGTTTGAGATTTGACATAATTATATACGAGGTGTCACAAATCAGATATGCAGGTCAAGTTTCATAACTCTGTATTGCATTTTGACAAAGTTATGCCACCTTTTAAGTCTTTAAATTTACATACAATCAATACTAGACAATATGTCGTGTCCGCTCTATGAATTTTATACTAATGAAAAGATTTTCTTCAAATTTTACTCAAATGTTCACCCCAACTGGGCAATGTGCAGAACCTATCTTACCCTTGTGTCAGCTTAAGGTTAAGGCCACACGTGGTTTACTTATAAAATGTTTAGTTCATTTGGAAAATGAAAGGTTATTTGTAACTGTTTCGAACATGATTTGATAATATATATTTATACTATAACCTGTACAATTCGTCTTTTTTTTCACCAGAGATAATTTCTTTTTACGTATATGTGCCACAAGTAATTCCCTTAATCACTTTTCCAAGTCGTCTTCTTTCAAGGACATTGGTGGGGGTATGAATCGCATTCAGCGATAGTTCTAGTTTCAACCACGTTTATCTTTGCAATTTTTTTTTCTATCTTTTTGAGCGATTTATCAGAATTTGTATCTAATAAATACACAGGACTTGTCAATATCTCTAACGCAACTCGTGAATGTCTTAGTGACGATGTCATTAGAGTTAAGGTTTAATTGTTTCTTTTGTTATATGCTGATGATACAGTACTTTTAGCAAAAATCAAAACTGATTTGCAAAATGCCTTAAGTGCTTTGAGTGATTAATGTAATATATTGAATCTTGTTGTAAATGAAGTAAGACTAAAATAGTGGTTTTTAGTATGTCAAAACCTAAGAATGATTTTTATTTTATGTACAATAGTAAAAAGCTTGATTTAGTAGATAATTTTACTTACTTTTGAGTACTTTTTAATTTTAATGGTAAATTTTTTAAATAAAAAAAATCTTGTTGATAATGCTAGAAAAGCAATGTTTTTTGTGATCCAAAAGTCCCGTAAATTATGTCTACCAATTTCTTGACAACTAAATTAATTTAACTGTATGGTTGTACCTATCCTTCTTTATGGAAGTGAAGTTTGGGGATTCGAACAAGTTCAAATTCTAGATAAATTTCAGTTGTATTTTTGTAAATTTCTTTTGAATTTAAAAACTTCTACACCTAATTGTATGGTTTATGGTGAGTTAGGCATATTTCCATTAGTCTTACAAGTGAAAGCAAGAGTTTTGTGTTTCTGGAGTAAAATTATTAATGCTAAGGAAGAAAGATATGTAAACTTCTTTATAAAACAATGTTGTCTTTGTCCTCTAGGAATATTGTTTAAACTTAATGGATAAATTTTGTGAAAGAAACACTTAGTATCATGGCATGTCAGAATATTTTCATTTACAGAAGGTAGATAATATTAATCACTTTAAAAAACTTGTGAATATGATCAATTTTTACAAGATTGGCATAGTACTATTGATACATTTTCTAAGTGCTTACTGTATCGAATAAAGAAAATACTCATTGTTTTGAAAAATATCTAGATGTACTTCCATTTAACATAGACAAATATGTATGTAAATTTAGAACAATGAATGACTTATTACCAATTGAAAAAGGCAGACATTTGGCAATTGATCATAATAATAGGCTCTGCTCCTTATATCCGTATCAAGCTATTGGTGATGAATTTCACTACTTGTTTGAATGTTCGTTCTTTAGTGACATAAGACGTAAATCTCATCTTCCCAGTTTTTATATTCATCCAAATATTTTTAAACTTGACAGATTAATGAATAGTTGTAATAAAAATATTCTACTAAAATTATCTTTATTTTGTAACACATTATGTTAAAATTTAGATAATTAATACTTCTCATTCTCCGTTCCCATTTGTTACAATGTAAAATACATGTTGTATTGAATTAAGTACTTGATATGAACAATGTGATTTCCTTTTTATACGCCCGTTTGGAAAACGGGACGTATTATGGGAACGCCCCTGGCGGGCGGGCGGCGTCCAATTTTGTCCGGAGCATATCTCCTACATGTATGGAGGGATTTTAATGAAATTTCATAGAAATGTTCACCACTATAAGGAGCAGTGTCGCGCACATGAACCAGGTCTCTAGGTCAAAGGTCAAGGTCACACTTAGAGCTCATTGAAAAATGCTTGTCCGGAGCAAAACTTCCACATGTATAGAGGGATTTCAATATTGCTTGGCACAAATGTTCACCATTGTGAGGCGGAATGTCGCGCGCAAGATTCATGTCCTTGCGGCCAAGGTCAAGGTCACACATAGAGGTCAAAGTTCAGATAAAAATATGAAGATGTGTATATGGACCATTTAGTCATCATTTATTGAGGGATTGTAACACAAATGGTCATTATCAAGACTATGGCTGTGATACATATAATTTAGGTCAATAATATACAAGGTCAAGGTCACTAAAGATGATGAAATATCCAGATTTTGTCCGGAGCATATCTCCTACACGCATGGAGGGATTTTAATGAAATTTCATAGAAATGTTCACCATTATGAGAAGCCCATGTCACACACATGAACTAAGTCTCTAGGTCAAAGGTCAAGGTCACACTTAGAGCTCATTGAAAAACGCTTGTCCGGAGCAAAACTTCCACATGCATAGAGGGATTTCAATATAACTTGGCACAAATGTTCACCATTGTGAGGCGGAGTGTCGCGCACAAAATTCAGGTCCCTGCAGTCAAGGTCAAGGTCACACATAGAGGTCAAAGTTTAGATAACAATATGAAGATGTGTATAGGGACGATTTAATCATCATTTATTGGGGGATTGTAACACAAATGGTCATTATCATGACTACGGCTGTGACACATGTACTTTAGGTCAATATATGCAAGGTCAAGGTCACTAAAGATGGTGAAATATCCAGATTTTGTCTGGAGCATATCTCCTACATGTATGGAAGAATTTTTATAATACTTTATGGAAATGTTCACCACCATGATATGTATTGCTCCATGCATGATCCAGGTCTCCAGGTCAAGGTCACACTTAGAGCTCATTGAAAAACGCTTGTCCGGAGCAAAACTTCTACATTCATAGGGGGATTTCAATATAACTTGGCACCAAATGTTCACCATTGTGAGGCTGAGTGTCGCACGCAAAATTCAGATCCCTGCGACCAAAGTCAAGGTTACACATAGAGGTCAAAGTTCAGATAAAAATTTGAAGATGTGTATAGGGACCATTTAGTCATCATTTATTGATGGATTTGTAGCACAAATGGTAACTATCATGACTACAGGTGTGAAACATTTAATTTAGGTTAATATTTGCAGGTCAAGGTCACTGGAGATGATTAAATATCCAGATGTTGTCCGGAGCATATTTTCTACATGCATGGAGGAATTTTAATGTTACTTTTATAGAATTGTTCACCACCATGAGACGTAGTGCCCTGCACATGAACCAAGTCTCTAGGTCAAAGGTGAAGGTCACAGTTAGAGCTCATAGAAAAACGCTTGTCTTGAGCAAAACTTCTACATGCATAGAGGGATTTCAATATAATTTGGCACAAATGTTCAACATTGTGCGACTGAGTGCCGTGCATAAAATTCAGGTCCCTGCGACCAAGGTCAAGGTCACACATCCTGTGCATATCTTCCCTACTGATTTGTTTTAAGGTTCATTTAACAACAAAGTGCCAAGAATAAAAACTTGCTTGCTAGATAACACTTATCCATAATGCCCCCATCTCCATCTAAAGCTTTCGTAAACGGGCGTATTTTGTGACTATGGCACCCTTGTTATGTTTATTAAGCTAGTCATAATTGTATTCTTTTATTGTGATATATGTGATTTTTGACTGTTATTTTTCTGTTTGTCTTTTATAACCAGTTGCATATTACTCGTATACTAGTATGCCTTGGTTTATTAAAAACTGAAACTGCAATCACAATTCATATGTCACTTGTAAAAGAAAAACTCGCGTTAAAATTATGCCGTCGGTACGTAACGAAATTCGATCAATAAGAAATTGTGTCAATAGTAAGTCGAGAACCTGTCTAAAACATAGAACGGGATAATGGAAAGGCAAAATGTTTAGGTAGCCACAGCACAGTTTTTGATTGAAATAAATGATTAAGAAAGAAAGAGTGATTGAGAAAATGAAAAAAGAAAAATAAGGGAGAGGCAGAAAGAAGAAATTTTCAAGGACGTTGGTGACGTCAATCGCCAAGAGAGACGTTGAAAAGTGGAAGGCGATTGACTGCGGACATTATAAACGATGTTTGACAGTAGATACGGGACTGTGCAATCAACTCTTACTAAGGAATTTACAATTATACATATTAATGCAATTATCATCACACTGGCCATAGCTTTTGCAGAAGCGGTCGGTTCATCGCAGTGGCGATTGAGATTTCGTCGCAGAAGCGGTAGATAAAATATGGCAGTTTGCTTCTGTCGATAAGTTAATGACTGAATTTTACTTTACGTTTTAATGTTTAACCGGAAACACCTTGTGAGACTGGAGCCCAAATATGTACGTTTCCAACTTATTACACGCACACAGCGCAATTCATTGCCATTCTTGCTAGCACTTATGTACAGTTTGACAGGGGGATGCCACTTTTGCCTATTTAATGTTAAAACACGTACAGTTGTGTGTAAAACGGCCCCTTAATGGAACCAGCATTACATCATATGTATAATGCTTGTACCAAAACAGCCATATTTTGGAATTTTTGAAATTGCCATTTGACAAAAATTGATTACAACGCAGACGGCAGTGGATTCGATTGCAACACAAGAGCGGTGGTCCCGATACCATAAATGTCTATTGTGAGGGTTTAACTTGACATTACGCATTTTTCAATTTAGAACAACCCTTTTCTTACGTTAACATCAGAGAAACGCTTTCTTTTAATGTTTAATCAAAACATGATTATATATTTTAAGAATCTTACAATGGCTGCCGGTTCAGACCGGAATGTCTAGCTCGAGGTTAACTGTTTACTGCGGTAACGAAAGAGTTGCCGCTAAACAGTTACCCGAGAGCAAGATATTCCCAGATGTACCGACAGCTGGTGTTTGATTCTTTTTTCCTGCATATTACATATCAATTATTTTCAGAAATTATAACAAAAATCACGGAAACTGATATTCTCATTACGCACTTTTTTCTTATAGTAGCTTCATGCATAATGGTAAATTGGTGTCTCTTAATGGGAACGCAATTCATTCATAAATGGCGCGCGCAATGACGTTATTAATGCGCGCGACTTGTCTTACATGGGGTGTTAGACAGGTTTTTT